>NW_006159811.1:2988132-2995849 GCF_000334495.1 Tupaia belangeri chinensis
CACTCTTTCATTGTGTTTTAAAAACTTTTTATACCAAATTTTTTTCTCTCAAAAGCTTTTTTTTTTTCTGGCCAGAGGTTTTGTGCACACCAGAGAGAGACAGAGAGAGCCCATGAGGAACAGTCATGCCACAATCCCTTACCCTCCATGTCTCCTCTCTTTTTGGAATTTTAGTGAAGCACACATATACATCTGAAATGTTTCTGAAGCTGCCAGGTCCAGGACTTAAACTGCATAGTTGGCCATGTGGGATCCACCTGCCTTAAACACCAGCCATGGAGTCAGCCCACTCTGAGAAGTTAAAAAGTTGTTAGTTTAATTAACACACAATGAATTTATAATTTAAACAAAACAACTGTGTTATAACAGAGATGTTCATGTATCTGATACAATTTACATTTTAACACACTCTGGTTTATGTTGTATTAGAATAAATGTAAACTTTTAAAATACTATAATATGTATTATTTATATTTAATAGTTTAAAAAACTGAAAATTTCAGACTGAATCATTCCAATCCCGCTTCATTTTCCTAGATTTTGAAAAAAACATTTTTTTCTGTAACCGTACTAATATATGTACAAATACACTAAAATAGCATTTTTAAGCTCAAATTACATAGATGAGAAATTGCATAAAAGGAAAAGAAGCAACCAGTCAACAATTTCAAGTTCGTCCCCTTGAGTACCAATTCAATAGGACAATCTGCCTTTACTCTCTGAGGAATTATTTTTTTAAAGATCAGGGTGGGGGGAACAGCAGAGCTAAATCCTATACACAGCTTTTGAGTCTCCTGTCTTTTCTTATAAGCTATTTTTGGTGGCTTTTCATTTTCTTTTAATTGAAACAATGTTCCTTAAGGAGTTAGGTTAGTCAAGATTACATTTAGAGAGATTTATGGTTTAGGAACTTTTATACTACATGCTGTGATTTTCATGGCATTTCCAGGAGGTCATCAATTTCTATTCTAATAACTTTCCAAAAAGGAGATTACTTGAGAAATGAGATTCATTTATTGGTGAGAAGGAATGAAGATCAAATTTCCATTGAGAAGAAAAATGGTACCACTTTCCCCATCCTTTTCTGTGTGAAAGTTTTTAAATTATCAAATGTACAGTAAAGCTATCAGCATCTCTGGGAAAAACTTCAACTGTCAGAAGCACACAGAAGAAAGTCGAGAAGTGCGAACATGCATGCTAGACAGCTGTTTCTTTTCATATTCTATTTTGAGGAAACCCAAGTGGGAGTCCTAAGATCTCTGGTGTCTTAAATCAGTCAGTCTACTCCCCTTGGATGAAAACTTTTGCTTTTCTTTGAGAGGACAAAATGGGTTGATTTCTATGTGAGAAAGTATTTCTGAACTCCTTGTTTTATTGGCATGTTTCTCTAATTAATTCTTAAATCTGTTAGGTTAAAATGTTCTCACACTCCAGGGGGGGAAAAATGTTACTTAGAAATGAAATAAAGTTCTTAGTCTCTGAAATGTGCTTGATTTTATTCTGAAAACACATTAAAATATAACAATTTATTCTCTTCTGGAAGGCAGCTACATCTTTTATCCTAATTTAGAAAGTACTTCCTGACCTTTTGGTTATATTTTTATAATGAAAGCCGTTGGAAAAAAAAGAAAAAACAAAGCCAAAATATAACCTCTTGTTTGTTCTGCTGGCCTCCAGACTCCTCTCCTCTGGAAATTGGTCTTATTTCTCCATAGATCAGTGAAGTTAGTCACATATAGCAACTTGAACAAATGAGGCTTGAGAAAGCTCAAGAGGGGATGAGGCTCAATATTTTTACACTGTGTATGTCTGGTCTCTCCATGTGTTTCTTTAATTTTTAAAAGATTCCTTATAAGTAGGTGGAGAATTTGATACATTAGAATTCCAAGGGGTCTCTCTTGGCCAAAGGAAAGCATTCAAAAGTAGTCAACGCTGGAGCCCATACTGCACTTGTGCAAGGTGGTAGGGAGTGTCGTTTTTCAGGAAGGATGGGCTGGCTCCTCAGTGCTCAGAGTAGATGAGTATATGAATAGAAGAAGGGAGCATATGGGAAAAGAAGGAATTTAATGTGGGACTTTGGAGAGACAGATACTTAATTAATACCATTAGAAAGACTTACTGCATGAGATCTTTTGTATGAGCACCTGTGTTACCCCTTTAATACTGCAAGTTTGACCTCAAGTGATAAAGGATGGAACAACATTAGAGAGTAAAAGGGGCAACAAGAGTATCAGATATAAGAATCTTTGATTCTTAGCAGTAGTTCAACAAAGTCACATAGGAGTACTTAGGCCAAAGGTTGCTAATAAAGGGTTATGGCTCCTGAAAATTGGCCCTTAATATCTCTGCTCTACTCAGTCACTGAGGAAAAGCAGTCCTGCGAGATATGACCCAGATACTAAGGTACCATGGGTTTCAAAGAGTGAAGAGGCTCTTAGTTAATTACACTCCCTATATGAAATTCATGGGCCAGCCTGTTGCCTAGTGGTTAAGGTGACTGCATTCCACATGGCTGACTCTGCGGCTAGAGTCCTGGACCTGGTGGCTTGACAAACATGCTGGAAGCATGTGTGTGAGGGGCTCAAAATCCTACCGGGAGAATGGAGAAGAAGGGATTTCAGCGTGGCCATCTCCCATGGAGGTGCTTTTATGCTTGTCCTTGCTCTTTCCAGTGAGCACAGGAGCCCTCTAACAATTAAAAAAAGAAAGAAAGAAAGAAAGAAAGAAAGAAAGAAAGAAAGAAAGAAAGAAAGAAAGAAAGAAAGAAAGAAAGAAAGAAAGAAAGAAAGAAAGAAAGATGGAGCCAACAGATAGCATAGTAGCTATATCACTGGACTTACACATAGTCAATCATGGTTTGAGTTCTGGACTCGGAGGCTTAAAACTCATGCCAGAGGCACATGCATGTATGCCCCAAATCCTGAGAGGAGAATGGAGAAGGAATTGAGGCGTGGCCATCCCCTTGGGGGAGAGGGGATTTCTTCCTTTCTCTGTCTCTCCAGCAAGTGCATGTGCCCTATAGCAAAAATCTCTCTTAAAAAAAAAGAAAAAAAAGAAAAAAATGCATTCTCATAACCACTGTAATCTCTTATCAAAACCCCAAATCCTAAGGTTAAAAATAAGAACTTATTTGCCAATATTATTATCAATAATATGCCTTTCAAAAATGATTTCAAACTTTTTGGAGATCTTTGTTTCCTTACAATATATCCCACTAGGTATAAATTGTTAAATTACCATATTTTAAAGTCATTTCAGTTGTAATAGTTTTTTAAATGATTATAATACCAGCTAGATACACAATAAGTTCCATTTATTTCAATGTTTCATGTTTAAAACTTTGTTTTTAATTATATAAAATATAGAAGTCTACAGTCATAACTACAGTTTAGAGGAGATTTAGAGAAGCCTCGTTTGTATCTCTCCAGGACTCCTTTACCCTATTCATCAACAAAAAAATCTTGTAAATCTCTTAGATTCTTTATAGTTGCAACTATATTTCTCTATCCCATGTGTTTTTCTATAATGTGAGGAATAAAGAGGTGGAATACACTTGCTTTTTCTTTGACCTAAATAAGGCAGAAGTGACTTTAGAAGTTTTGGAAGCTTCCAATTTTGTATTTTGAGGAAGTCATGGAAATAACTCAACTACCCTGAATCTATCCTGTTATACACAAGTCTGAGCCATTATAGTTAAATGGAAAGTCCACAGGCAGAAAGATGGATGTTTAATCAGCCCCTAGCTGTTCCAGCCACCCCAGCTAAGGAGACATGTAACTGAAGAAGCCATCCTAGACATTCCAGCTCCAATAGATACCATACACACTAGAGAGATCTTACCCTTTAAAAGACCTGCCCGGGGACCAGCAGAGGGTATACTGGCTATGTCGCTGGACTCCCATGTAGTCAACCGTGGTCTGAGTCCCAGACATGGTGGCTTAAACTCATGCCGGGCACATGCACACCCAAGATCCTGAGAGGAGAATAAAGGAGAATGGATTGCAGTGTGTCCATGAAACCACCAATGTCTAGAGTCTTATTTGGTGGAGTTTTTACTCCAAATCAAAAGTTAGCTTAAGACCTATGCTGATGTGGAGCTGCTTAGGAGAATGACCATTAATACATTTCACAGTACCCACTTTTGTTTGTTACTGTTTTTGGAACTACAGTCTGGAGGCAGAGAAAACACAAAATTCCATACCTATCCACTGCATTGGACTGCAGTTGAGGAAGCTTTACGTTGACAAATAGGACTTGTCTGGAACAGTATAAATGACTTGTATGAAAGTCTAATTGCAGCTTCTTTGGGTCATGGTGAGAAACATGCACCCTGGCTCATATAGATGCTGTTTACTTTACTTGCCAGAACTTTCAATGACAGAATGATGTTCTAATTACCACATCTCAACTTCTGCATTTTCTATGAAGCAAAAACGTGGTATTAGATTAAAACCATGTGGGGTTGGCTCTGTGGCACAGAGGTAACATGCTGCTCAAGAGAAGGTGGATCCCATGTGGCAACTGAGGTTTGAATACTCAGTCAGTCAACCTGAAACATGCTAGGAACACCTTCAGTGCCCATACCTGATAGGCTGGAGGAAGGGGACCCCGACATGAACAGATCCTATGGACACCACTCATATCTCCATCCCTCCCTTCTCTCTTGTGTATGTATATAGTCTCTCATGAATAAGAAACAGATTAAAATCATGTGTTTGGGGCCAGCCCATGGCCTAGTGGTTAAGGTGATTAGATACCACATGATTGAGTTTGAGTCCTGCGTCTGGTGGCTTGAAAAACATGCCAGACATGTGAGCACGTGTCAGAATCGTGAAAAGAACATAGAAATGGAGAAGGAATTGAAGCATGAATATGTTCTCCATGGGGGACAAGGGGAGTGCCTGACTCCCTCCCTCCCTTTCTCTCTCTCTTTGGTGGCTACCCATGCACTCTGGCAAACAGTTTTATCTGTATTGTCAGAGAACAAAATTAGTTTATATTGTACTGACTCCCTTACATTCCATTTAGTCTAGGTTTAACATTCACCGTAAGTCTTTTGTTCATGTTCTTCTGGCCATTTCATTGTAAGAAGTTTATTTTCTAGTTTATTGCTCAGGAAGACCTCAGGGGAACAGCATTCTTTGAGTTCTTGCATGCCCTTATAGTTCATTTGTAGCCTTTATATATAAAGTTTAATTTGGCTGGATAGAAAATCCTTGGCTCATATATTGTTTCCTTGAGTGTCTTAAATGTTACTCCATTATCTGAGTGCATAGAACATTAGTCAATATGAAAACAATCTGAAATTTTTTGTTCCTTTTCCTTATAAGTCTTAGACTTTTGGATTGTATTCCCTGAAGATTTTTTTTCTTTTGGCTTTAAATTCCATTTTTCTAAACTATGTCTTCTTGTTGGCTATTTTGTATTTTGCTCCCAGGAAGATAGAGTGCCCTTCCAACGTATAATTTCAAGTTTTTTTATTTCAGAAAATTTCTCTAAAGTATAATGTTTAGCATTAAATATATTTAATTGCCTGGATTATTGCCTAGATTTTTCCATCAAAGGATTTCTATTGTGTATATATATTATCCATATTGGACATATTTTTATATTTTTTTATCTTTTACTTTCAAATTTTTTTTAAAAATTCTTCATTCTGTGTAATTTGAAAATATTTAAACATTTGGTCCTAAAGCATTGCACATGGTTATTCACAACTGTGTTTCTCTTAGTTTATTCTTCATTTAATAAATTATTTTTATTTCTAATTTTTCCTACATTCTGTTAGCTCTCTTAGTAATATAATAAATAAAATCTGATCTTTTTCCCTTAATAACATTTTCAATAAGATAGACTATATACAAGGTAAACTTATTCTGATATCATATCCAAGATTTTTTTTAAAAAAAGAAACAAAAAACAGACAATGCAACATTAATACAAATATATATGACTACTACCTTTTAGCAATTCTATGCTGCCCAAAATGAACTCAGGATGAAAAAAAATAGCTCTAATAACAATATTGCAATAGAATTATTTTGGGTGTTAGATAATTCACACAAGTCCCATAGCACAGTGCCTGGCACATAGAAGATGGTCAATAGATAAAACTGTTTTTACTATCATTATCTTTACCATAATTTAACGTAAGATCAAAACAGAAAACAAAAACAACAAACAAACAAACAGAGACAGGTGGTATAATAATATTTTGGACCATATACTTTGACATTTAAATATGGGATATCTTTTACCTTTATTTGTCTTATTTTATGCTAATATCGATGTGGTATGTAGGCATCCCAAGCAGGCTAATCATCAAGTGTCCTGAATGAATATTTTTTGAAGATTTACCACATTGGGCTACATTATATTTCCCAAAGACAACAGCAATAATATCTCCTATCCTATAGGCTTTTAGGCACTCTACCTGTGCCATCCCTCCTACATTTGCCAGAGGAACAGTGGTCTTCTTCTCTCCACTCCCTTGAATCAGATTACTTTGAACAATAGAACACAGAGAAATAAAACGATGCCAATTATGGACCCAGCTTTTAACTGAATTGGTATAATTCTCTCTCACTTTCTCGGAACACATTCTCAAAGAAGCAAACTGTCAACCAAAAAAGGCAACTACATTGAGATCACCATGTGAAAAGCAAGGCTTTTGGAGAGGCCTTGAAGGAGAAGATGCCACCTGGGGAGGGAGGAGGAAGAGAGATGCAGTAGTGAAAATAATAAGTCAATAATTCACTCACTCATTCACTCCAATCACATGTGAGTGAAGAAGCCATCTCAGAAGGGGACCCTCCAACCCTAGGCTCCACAGATGACACCAAGTGAGCAGAGATCAGATATTCAGTAAAGCCCTTCCTGAAGTCCTGATTCACAGATCTGTAAGCACAATACTGGGTTGTCAGAAAAGTCATGACATACTTTTTTCTGTTTAATTTCTATATAAAATGTATCATGACTTTTCTGACAGCCCAATAAATTAGATACTTAAATTTGTGGTGTGCAGAAATAATTAACCAGAATATTTATTTAGAAAATACATAATGAGATTTCTTTTCTATCTAAAAAAAAAAATGGGGCATTTTTCTTTATACCCCCCCCAATAAATGACTTTCATGTGCAAAGAATGGATAATGGGAGCCAACAGATTGCATGGTCGTTAAGGTGCTGGACTCCCACATAGCAAACTACAGTTCAAGTCCCAGATCTGGTGACTTGAATCACATGGAGCACATGTGTGTGCATGTCCAAAATTCCTAGAGGAGAATGGAGGAGAAAGACTGTAGCATGGCCATCCCCCCGAGGGGTAATTTCTCACTTTCCCTTTCTCTATTTTTTGCCTCTCTCCAACAAGCCTACATGCCCTATAGCAGAGAACTTAAAGAAAAAGAATGGATAATGAAATGCCACTTTTTATATTTCACAAATGTACTTATCATTCATAATTAGCTATTCATTTACATAGACATTAAGAATAAAAAATACTAAATGTAGAAATAAACTCCTTTGAAATATGTTTAAGTCTGGGACCAGCAGTTAGTGGAATGGCTATGTCACTGAACTCTCATGTAACTGACCATGATTTGAGTCCTGGACCAGGTGGCTTAAACTCATGCCAGGCGTGTGTGCATGTGTGCCCAAGATCCCGAGAGGAGAATGGAGAAGAAGGGATTGTGGCATGGCCATCCTCCCTGGGGGG
>NW_006159811.1:2996259-3054752 GCF_000334495.1 Tupaia belangeri chinensis
AAGAGGAGAATGGAGGAGAAGGGATTGTGATGTGGCCATCCTCCCTGGGGGGGGGGGGGATTTCTCACTTTCTATCTCTCTGTCTCTTTCTGTCTTTCTGGCAAGTGCACACGCCCTATAGCAAAAATCTCTCCAAAAAAAAGAAATATGTTTAAGTCATATTGAAGTCAGTTTACATACTAGCAGAACACTTATCTGTTTTCATAATTCTTTTCCCATAAGCAGTTCCTTTATAATATTCTGAACCATACAAATACTTAGGAGAGAGATTTAAAGATTTAAAGATTAAATAATTAAATAAATCACTCATTTCCAATAAAATAGCATTATGGCCCATGCTATTCTAGTTGAGAATTTCACCTGGCTAGCTCTGAGTTGGTGGCAAAATTACACATATGCTTTGAAGACTTTTAACAGGTCAGGGCCAAAGAAAGGATATTTTTCTTCTTTAATTCCATTTAAGACTACATTCTACTTCATCAAAAACAACGATCTTTTAGGTCTTCGGAAAAGTCACGATGCATTTTTGCATAAAAAAAAATACGTCATGACTTTTCTGAAGACTCAATATTTACATTTTCTCAATTATATATGCAATCATATATAGTAGCCCGAGTTAATTAGTACCATATTTCCATTTAAATCACTATTTTATTACCCTTTATTAATTGACGTCCCAGGCAGCAGTAATTATGTTGCCACAATAAAGCCAAAAAACTGGCTTCTAGTCTTCCAACTATTTACAACTAAATACTCCTTTGAAAATTATAAAATGTGTTTATCTTAAATAAATTAATGGCTTCAGTTCCTTTGAAAATATTAGCAGATACTTTACTTACATGGAAATCTCTTATACACAAAAATTCAAATATTAGTCATGTGAAGGATTCTTAGCTTCGATATTGGTGGGATTGTCCACATAAATTTTTACGTATAAAATACTTTCAAGAAATGATTTAAAAAAACTTTTTATAATACCATGATACTATGATATATGTTATTATTTACAATAGAGATTTGGTTGATATCTAGTATTAAGAGCATATATAAATTAGAATCGAAATGTTTTATCAGAATATATTTTATTTATACTCTTTCTGTAATTCATTTTATTGTGAAATTAAATAATTTCTAAAATGTGCTATCTCTTACAAGAAATAATTAGATTAGGAAGTAATTTTTTTTTTTTTTAGTTACACTGTTAGTCATTTTAACATTGTTGGCATGGTGTCAGCTGAAAAATCTACTATAAAAATGTGATTGCTACTTATATAATCAAATGTGCAGGAAATGCCTTTGTAAGAACCTTAATACCGCATATTTTATTGTTTAATAAAATGAACAATTATAAAAACTACACCTCCTATATGATATTTGAAAATCCACAGAGTAAATGGTTTTTAAAAAATATTATTGTTGCTCATATACTTCAGTTGAACAGTTTCCATGGTTATAAGGGTTTTGGCTTATGCTGAAGTCCACACCTGACCAAATATTGGCATGAATGTTTGGAACAGTTAACAGAGCTACCAGCAACATGACCCATGTCACTTATCCAATATTAACAATATATTTTTTAAAGGTTCTTTATCAGCTTTCTACTAAGTTTGTAAAACCCACAATGTCCAGAAAATGGGAAAAATGCAATTAAGAGGCTCTCCCTTTGTGACTATAGCATAGTTTGGCATATAGAGAGGCATTTTTGTCCTTTTTATTCCATATTTAAGAGTGTAGGGACCAGCAGATGGCATAATGGCTATGTCGCTGGACTCTCATGTGGTCAGCAGCAGTTTGAATCCTGGACCCGGTAGCTTAAACTCACAGCAGGCACATGTGCATGTGTCCAAGATCCTAAGAGGAGAATGGAGGAGGAGGGATTGCGGTATGGCCACCCCCCAGGAGGGGATTTCTCACTTTCTGTCTCACTGTCTCTTTCTGTCTTTCTGGAGAGCCCTATAGCAAAAACAAACCAACACAAAACTCAGAAAAAAAAAAAAAAAAAGTGTGCACGTTGCATTATACCTTAAATACTTAGACTATATTCTAAGTTATATGTGTAGCTACTCCCTGAATATATGTGAAGGGACGATGTTAACATGAAGATAAGAATGGTAAAGGATTAAAAGAGGAGGGATCAAGGTCAAACTCTAACATCATTTTAGTATGACTAATTATTAATAACAGTCAGCAAATAAACAGAATCATGTTAAGTCACTTAAACAAGGAGATGACATTACCTAAAGTGCTAAATATTATCCAAGTTTTTAAATTGAGACTTGGCTACAAACAGTATTTGTCTATATCAGGTGACCCATACATATATAACGGTATATTTAAAAGTAGGAAAGAGATTAAGAGTTGGATATGGTAACTTGGAATTCAGCTGCACCTTCAAAATATAAAGGAATAGGCTGCACTTAACATCAATCAACAAATGCTAAAACCGACTGATTACTAGATATAACACAATTGCTATATCTTATTCACAATATGCCACATGTTCCTAATACAGATAAGCTCAACAAATGCTTGTTGAATAGACAAATCTACACTGTTACAGAGATTTAGGATGTGTCATGTGACTCTAAGGAGCTACATTTTTTTTTTTTGGAGAGATTTTTGCTATAGGGCATGTGTGCTCCCCAGAGATACAGAGAGAAACAGAGAAATAGAAAGTGAGAAATCACCCCCCAGGGGGATGGCCATGCCCCAATCCCTTCTCCTCCATTCTCCTCTCGGGATCTTGGGCACGTACGCACACATGCCCGGCGTGAGTTTAAACCACCAAGTTCAGGACTTGAACTGCAGTCGATTACGTGGGAGTCCAGTGACATAGCCATTATGCTAACTGCTGGTCCCAGGAGCTACATTTTTCATCCCTATGATCAAATACAGAAACTACAAAATGCTAAAATTATAAAGGCATTTTGTAGGCAGTTAAGTTCTACAAAAGAACTAATACATTATTTAATAATTGGTAACATTTAAAGAGTTTGAATAAATACAGGAAAAATTTGACAAAGAGTAATTCACATAGGCAAATTTCTGAATTTTCTTTTTGCTTGTAGCAATAACAGTGAATTTTATAATACACAAATATTTTCTAATATACTTATCAAAAACTATATTCTGCATTCAATGTCTTTCCAAATCCTTCTCTCAATCCCAAAAACATAAATGTTCTCAGTCAACTAAAAAAAAATTCATTCTAATATAGAATTTAACATGAGCAATTAAATATCTTTCTCTGAGAACTAATTCACTCCTTTAGATAGCAAATCACAAAATGTGTTCATAAAATACTAAGGCTGTAAGAACTTCACCAAAAACAAACAAGTTTTCATAATTGTTACTTTGCTGAATGTCTGCAAAGCACAGTAGTATATTAAAGGCATTGAAAAGTCTTATAGTAAAGAGATTTTAAAAAAACCTCTTGAGAGGTTTTTGCCTTTGGGCACATTCACTCACTGGCAAGAGGCAGAGATAGTGAGAGAAAGTGAGAAATCATCCCCTGGGGGGAATGGCCATGCCGCAATCTTTTCTCCTCCATTCATATCCCAGGATCTTAAGCATGTACACACACACATGCCCGGTGTGGGTTTCAAGCTACCAGGCCTGGGACTCAAACCATTGTTGGCCATGTGGGAGTCCCGCGACGTAACAGCTATCATCTGATGGCCTCAGTAGAAAGATTTTTTAACTTTGCCTAAACCTGGTATTTCTAATATTTGTTTGGACACAGAATCACTTTTTGTCATTTCACAGAATATCTAGTAACATATATGTAACAAGTATACTGTAGATTATGTTTTTGGAAACACTGCCATAAACATTTCAGTTTAATTTTTAATTATTGTTATCTCCTCCTCTCTGTCTACCAAGTCTTGCTGTCTCTCTCTATAATTCATCTAGAATCTATTCAATTTTCTCTATTTCCTTTGTTATCCTTACTATCCTTACTCTAAACCATCTCCATCATTTATGTTAAACATTACAGTAGTCTCTTAGATAGTGTCTCTAATTTTATTCTCCAGTTTTCCTCACTGAAGCCAGAGTACCCTGAAAATGTGAATGTGTATCTATTGCTTTCTTTAAGAGATTTTTACCCTACAGTATGTCTGTTCACAGAAGAAAGACAGACAGGACAGTGACAGTGAGAGGAAAAGTGAGAAATCACCCTCCAGGGGGAATGGTCAAGCCACAATCCCTTCTCCATTCTCCTCCTGGGATTTTGGGCTTACATGCACATATGCCTAGCTTGAGTTTCAAGACCCCAGGTCCAGGACTCAAACTGCTAACAGCCATGTGTAAGTCCAGCAATGTAACTGCTACACCACATTGCTGACCCTCATGTGTCACTTTTTTGATAAACTTTTTTAATCAGCTGTTTTCCACAGTACTTAGAATAAAAAAATAATAATCATGAACCTGTCTTAAAAGATTGCAAGGCTTTTTCGTCCTTCTCTTCTTTTTACTATTCTCTGTACTTAACCAGGTAGAGTTCTTGAAACCAGCTATGCTCTTTCTCGACTCAGTTCTCCCTACTAGCTGTTTCCTTCATGAAAAAATGCTATCTGAATTTTTGTCTCCCCAGTTCCTGCTTACATCTTCAATTTCTGCTTAAATGAAACTCCTCAGAGAGCCCTCACTGACTACCATTCTAATTTAGGTCATGTAGTATACCATTTCACAATTTCAATAAAAGACAATACAGTAGACTAAGACTACAGTTATAATGCAGAAGATAATAGCAAAGGAAGCAGGAGTTAAGCAAATCATTAGAGTTCTGACTCAGACAAACTCACACAGGAAGAAGTAGGAGTTGGTAGCACCTCAGGAACTCAATGGGATAAGACAAAAGCACTCTGCATTCATTGAACCTCAGCATCTTACATCTTAGAGTTTCCACAATTATGTAGATGGATATTTTAGAACCTAGTTCTCATGTTTTATAATAGGCTTTTCTTATTTTTCTTAAAAAAAAAATGACTTCTATCTTTGATTCCCTTGTTTATCATTGGCAAAAACTAAGTAGTGACCTTGTATCATGATAACAAGAAAACAACTGAGAATCCCTACTATGTTATTTTAAAATTCCCATACATTCCAATAGAATCCTTTTTCTTTTTCTTTAAAACGTCATGTAACATTTATTTTTTAATCACCAAATATCTATTATCCTCTTTAAATATATTAAGAGCAAGAATTTTATCTGTTTTGCTTAACTCTGCATATTTGTTGAGTAACAACTGCTCAATAAATGTTTGTGGTGGCCAGTTCCATAGCCTAGTGCGTAAAGGAGCCAGGCCCCACATGACTGACTGTGCAGCTGGAATCCTGGTGCCCAGCAGCCTGAAAAACATACCAAGCATGTATGCACACCTGCCCAAATCCCAACACTGTACCTAGAAGAAGAAGGGATTATGATGTGACCACACCCTATCAACAGTTGCTTTCTTCCCCTCACTCTGTCCCACTCTGGTTAGCACATGCATGCTCTAGAAAATTTTTTAAAAGTTTTTGAACTCAGTGATTTATTATTAAAGTACCTATTGCAGTAGTTACTATGATAAGAACTAAATGTAGAAATGTAGTGATAGGTAGGACCTGTCTTAAATAGTTATAAATACAACATGGAGAAATAGAACATTAAATAGATCATGAAAAGAAAGTTTGGTGAATACTATGATGTACAATGAATACCAAATAATACAGAGAATGATATAAACTATATCAAAAATCTCAAGATTATCTTAACATATAATGTTAAAAAGAGAATATACACATGTATGTATGTATGTATTTTTAACAAATTTGCAACTTTGATTGAAATAATCCATCTGTTTCTTTTCAAAAATATTTAATTCATATAATGGTCAGAATTACCAACCACAACAAAGCAACACTGAAATGAAGAGTTTGAATAAACTTAACCATGTTGATATGAAATGTACATAAACAGAAAAAAGTGTATTTCTGCAATGTCTAAGGAAAGTTAGGGGTGAAAATGTATGTATAGTATTCCTCACAATTATCTTTGCTGCCATATGAAATATTTATTTTTTTGTTTGGATTATGTCTAAATCACAAAATACTGTATCTCTATAATGTTTCTTGGAAAAAGGAAAATCCATTACTAAATGTCTTAGGGGAAGCAAATCTCTCTTTTGTAGCAAGTTTTAAGTTGACTAGGATAGAGATCAGAGCAAGAATTGAATCATCTGCCTCTCTGATCCTTATATGTGGTTAGAATCCCTGATCATTACCAAGAATATAAATCCCCATCAAAGGAACAGATGAGAGATTTGAAAAGCTGAAAGTGTTTACTAGATCGTTCGCTGCTAATCACTAAAAAGGTTTATTACATGGCATAAGAAAAAATGTCATTTGTGGAATATTAAGAGTTCTTCATTATTTCTGCATGTCAAAGTAAATAAGTTACTTTAAAATCATAAAAATAAAATCTACATATAGAGAAAATACACACTTCATCTATGTTCAAATGAGAGATTTTTTAACTTGCTATCCATGTGTAGGAGGGTTATCACAACTCTTCTGATGAATGATCACTGACTGTTTTTCCCTTCTCCACATCTTCTAACTAAAGATGCTCATTTAAAGTCATTTCCCTCTTTGTCATCAAAATAGTTATAAGACTACATTTACAATAGTAATTTATAAATTAATTTAATGTTACTCTTTTCCCTGGTTTTTAATTTCTGTATTGAAATGATATATTCTTGTAACATTATTTAACTTGCTTATGATTTCTCCATTTCATCATACAATAAAGTAGCTACTTATGTCTCAAATCTGAAACATTGCATTTATATTCATGCTAAATTAAAGTAGCTTAAAATATTCTCAACTATATGAGTTTGTGTCCTTTGTTTATTAAAATATAATTCAGGAAAACAATTCTATTCCTAGAAATTTACCGCATACCTCAATACTCTTAGTTGCCAACAACAGAATCCATTCTATACATTGGGTTGCATAGAAAAACATGTCATGACTTTTCTGACAATCCAATAGCGTAAGCATAAATGGAGCTTATTTAAGATTTTAAGGAACTCAGGGGACCAGCAGTTAGCATAATGGCTATGTTGCTGAATTCCCATGTAGTCGGCTGCTGTTGGAGTCCCGGACCCGGTGGTTTAAACTCATGCTGGGCAAGTGTGCATGCATGCCCAAGATCCCGAGAGAAGAATAAAGGAGAAGGGATTGCAGCATGGCCATCCCCTCTGGGGAGGTGATTTCTCGCTTTCTGTCTCCCTGTCTCTCTCTTTCTAGTGAGTGCACATGCTCTATAGCGTAGTTGATGCACATGCATTAAAGAAAAAAAATTTAATAAAAAAAAAAAAAAAAAAAAAGATTTTAAGGAATTTACAGAACTTTCAAGAAAGCCTGGAAACCAGACTTAAGCTAAGGCTTTTAGAAAATGCTCATTTACACTAAATTCATTGTTTTGACAAAAACACTTGCCTCTGCTTTTTTTTTATTTTTTATTTTTTGAGAGGTTTTTGCTATAGGGTGCGTGCGCTCGCCAGACAGACAGAGAGAGACATAGAGACAGAAAGCGAGAAATCACCCCCCAGGGGGGATGGTCACACCGCAATCCCTTCTCCTCCATTCTCCTCTCGAGATCTTGGGCATGCACACAAACGCGCCCGGCATGAGTTCTAAGCCCCTGGGTCCGGGATGTGAACCGTGGTCGACTACGTGGGAATCCAGCGACATAACCATTACACTAACTGCTGGTTCCCAGCCTCTGCATTTGACCAAGACATCTCAGCTGTTACAGACTCCACAGTTATTATCAAAAAGCACTAAAATGCAATTTTGGAAGATTCTTGGTGCCACTGCTGGCACCAAGAGCTAGATGCTCTGATTGTCAAAAGTATTCCTAATGTGCTTGTTGCCCTCACTGTAGAGCCCTCAAAATCCAAATTTCCTGCTAATGCACAAGACATGGTCATATATTCATGACCTAGAAGCAAGAGGACAAGAAAGATCTGTCTTCTGCTTTGGGACAATGTTAAACTTTTGTTTCCTTAGATTCTGTATTTGTCTGTTTGGCATCCATTCATCATAGGGCCAAACTTACAACCAAAGTGATACAGCTTTCACAGGACAGTGAAAAACATATTACAAATTCTTCAATCAATTTCAATTTTCTATACCCTCAACTACCTCCCATATCTAGTTCTTAAACCCAAATAATATTCCTTCTATCCTAAATACCCTCAACCATGCACCAGAAAACTAGAGACGCTACGTCTACAGCCCAGAGCCCACTGACATTCAAACTAGCCAGTCCTAAGCTGTTTCCCCAGCCTTGCATTGATTTTCCTTATATATTTTGGATATTAACCTCTTATCAAATGGTTTATATGGTTTGCAAATATTTTCTTCCATTCTGCAGATTGTCTCTTCATTCTCTTGACTATTTCCTTTTCTCTGAGAAGCTTTTTAAGTTTTATTTAATCTCATTTATCTATTTTACTTCTGTTCCCTATGCTTTGGGGATATCTTAAAAAAAAATCATTGCCCACACTAATGTCAAGAAGCTTTTCTCCTGTGTTTTCTTTGAGTAGTTTTACTGTTTCAGGTCCTACATTTAAGCCTTTAATTCATTTTTATTCAATTTTTGTATATAGTATATATATATACAAAATTAGATGTATATATAGGATCTAATTTCATTTTTCTGGATGTGAATATCCAGTTTTGCCAGTATCATTTATTAAAGAGACTGTCTTGTCCCCATTGTGAGTTCTTGGTATCTTTCTTAAAAACCAACCCACTATAAATGCATGACTTTATTTTTGGACTTCCTATTCTTTTCTACTGGAGTTTGTAGTATATCTTAAAATCAGGTAGTATGATGCCTCTAGTTGTGTTCTCTTTGCTCAATGGTACATTTAAATGATATAAAGTACAATGATTCAGTTACCTTGTGGAATAATTACAGATTTTTTTCAGGTAAAGCAAAGCACAAAATGATAAAATCAGAGAATCTAAGGGTTCCTGTTAAGTGTAGAAATCCACTTAGTGTCATCCTTGAAAGGTATTAATTGAGTCTGGTGAAATATTTTCAATGGCAAAGGGACTTTTAAAGGCAATTTATGCCACTGTTGAGTAGTTTTATTAGAAAATGATCCCTTACATGGAGTTTAAATATTCCTCCCTGTAAGTGCCACCAACTGCTATTTTTCTAAACCCACAATTATGTCTGTTCATCAGACAGATCTTCAATTTGAGGATAGCTATTATATGACCTCATCAGTCATCTCTTTATGTTAAATAGTACCTTCAATAAACACAGTGGTTCTGGAGCTCTCAATAGACTTGGTGACCCTCCTCTCAACAGACTCCAATTCGTAAGTTTTCCTATAAAATATAGTTTTGACATTTCAGCACTGTCCTTTAGAAGTGGTTAACTAAGGGCACAATGGGAGAATCTCTTGTGCTCTACCTTTTTAACTACTCACATCCTGTTGATATAAATTGACTTAAGGAGTCCTGAAGTCATTTTTAATTGATTGCTCAAGGCATTTGCAAGGTTCAGTCACATTTAATGATTCACTGGGTTATATGAATGACTATTGTGCAAGTAAATTTACCAACAGCAGGGAAGACATTTTTTTTAAGATTTCTGTTCCTGAGAATCAAGGTTGTTTTATAATGTTGATTTCTCTCCTTTACTAAAGGGTCATCAATCAGTTATATATTTATCCATTTCAGAACATGGCTAGGGACTGACATGAAGTTCTTTGGTCTAGAGTTTCTGAAATTAAACTCTTTTATCTACTTGGAAAACTGAGGAAGAAAACTTTTCAAGTCTCTTGGTATTTCCTAGAGTTGAGCACTGAAACTGGAATGATCATGCTATTTAGCCTCTTAACCAGTATATTGTTTAGAATGAGAAATGATTAAGTAGCAAACATGTTTAACTCTTACTTTTTCATACTTTTATTACAAACAATTTGTCTTCCCCAGTGTCAAGATGAGTCTCCATAAAGGAACAATTACAGAAACAAACTGGCTAAACTATAGGTTTCTTCATTTTTTTTTAAAGATTTTATTTAACTTTATTTTATTATTATTTTTTTTTAATTTGCCCAGAGAGGGACAAAGAGAGAGAGAGAAAGCAAGCAGCCAAGTCTGAGACTCGAACCAAGGTCAGCCATGTGGGATTCCAGTCATCTCAACTTTCACACCACCTGCTGGCCCCTGTGAATTTCTTCTATCAAGTAATTATATCATCTCACCTGCAACAGGCATATTAATAATAAGGATTAGAATAAGATCAAACTCGGGACCAGCAGTTAGCATAATGGCTATGTCGCTGGATTCCCATGTAGTGAACTGCAGTTCGAGTACCAGACCCGGCGGTTTAAAACTCATGGCAGGCGCATGTGCATGCATGCCCAAGATCCCAAGAGGAGAATGGAGGAGAAGGGATTGTAGCATGGCCATCCCCCATGGTGTGTGTGTGGGGCTGGGGGGTGATTTCTTGCTTTCTGCTTCTGTCTCTATCTGTCTGGTGAGCGCACGTGCCTCATAGCAAAAACTTCTCAAAAAAAAAAAAAAAAAAGATTAAGATCAAACTCTTGCATTTAGAATATTAAAAATGTTAATATTCTTGTATGTTCACTCTGATCATTCCTATTATTCTATGATTTTCATCAGTCTTACATTTTATAAAACAGAAAAAAGTTATATTGAAAATTCTGATGAAGGGGCTAGCAGGTGGAAACATTAGTTGAAGTGCTAGACTTTCACAATACTAACAGAGATGCAAGAGGAGAGAGACAACAAACTCCAGAAAATGCAGGAGAAAAGAGACAATGAGTTTCAGGAAATGAAGTTCTTCCCGGATCTGAAAGAGGAAATGCAAACCATTAAAAAGAATCAAACAGAACTGTTAGAGATGAAGGCTGTAATACAGGAAATTGTTGATTCATAAAATATCTTTTAATATTTGAAAGTATTAAAAGCAGATTAGATCATGTAGAAAGTCAAATCTCAGATACAGAAGATAGAATCTCTGACCTAGAAAAATTCACCAAAAAGACTGAGAAAAAAAAACCCCAAAATGAGAATAAAACATGAGTAATACTAGATGCCATTAGACACCCAAATATTCAGATAATCATTATTCCAGAAGTTGAAAAAACTAATCAAGGCATTGAGAATCTATTCAATGAAATCCTGAAAGAAAACTTTCCAAACCCTGAGAGTCATTCAAATAGCCAGACCCAAGAATCAACCCAAGAAGATCTTCTCCAAGGTACTTCATAGCCAGATTGACCAAAACCTCTGGCAGAGATAAGATACTAAAATTGGCAAGAGAAAAACATCAAGTTACTTTCAAAAGATATCCCACCAGGCTAACATCGGACTGGACCTGTCATCTGAAACAATACGAGCAAGGAAAGAAATGGAAAACATATTCAAAGTATTAAGTGAAAAACTATTTCAACCAAAAATATTATATCCAGCAAGATTATCCTTCATATGGAAAGAAAACATAAGAACATTCTCAGATAAACAAAACCTGAAAGAATTTACCAACACCAGACCAGCTCTTTGAGAAGTTCCGAAGGGAGTACCATACCAGGAAAACTAGGACAAATAATAGAACAAAAAATGACCAAGAAAAAGGCAGCTTAATGATAGGAACAAGTTCTGAAATATCAACAATAATGTTGAATGTTAATTGGAAAGATCAGACCACAGTAACACTGTAAATTCCACAAAAGAGATTACACGAGACTGACCTGGTAAAATAGAATTCTATGACATTTTTCTAAAACATTACTGATTTTCTCCTATGCTTTGTCTTCCTGATTTAAGGACTTCTGTTGTCTTTTGAGTTGTTGGGTTCAGCAATTTGTTTAAAAAAAAAAAGATTTTTTTAAATTGAAACATCAACTTTTCTTCCTTCCTGACTCCTCTGCAATTGGCAAATATTTGTGAGCATTCTTAATTTGTGGCAGGATGGTTATTTGCATAAATTCAATAATATAACTGTATCTGTTGCTTAGCATCAGAAATTAAATTCTTATGGGGCTCTGTGCAAATAACAAACCAAATTGAGATTAACCTATTTTTTTTTTTGCAAATAAGTTAAGAAAAAAACAGGTAAAAAGTATGCTTAATTGACAAAAAATGAGAAGCTATTTGCTATTTTGCTGATGATAATGTAGTAATATCCTTGGATATTACTAATATATAGTAATATCCTTGTCTTAACTGACAGGCATGGTATTTCTTGGAAAAAGAAATGTATACTGTAAAGATATGTGATAAAATGTAATAAATAAATAAATAAAGTTAACTAATCATGGTGCTCTCCAAGTTATGATTATACTGGGATCTGGCTAACATATTTTCTATGCAAAAATATGTTGTGACTTTTCTGACAATTCAAGTTATCACTGCCTCTTCTTTTCTTCTCAAAATCTTCACTTCTCTATTAAAGCTTCACTTTTCCTACTTTATTCATGTTTATGGTTTTCATTCTGCCCTTAGATCTGGACCTAAAGAATCAAACATTTTACAGCAATTTCTAGAACTAAGAATCAAAAATTTCAAAAATCTCTGAATTCCAAATGATAACAATATCAATAGTCAACCATGGGGTTCTCCAAGTAACACAATAGTAACACAATTGTGAGCACACTATAGATCCAATCAGTATTTAGGTACCTCCTCATAATTTGTACATAATATTATACAACCTTTTTTTTTTTTCTATTTCTTACTGAAGAAATCTAGAATATATTCTCAGGTGACAAAACAGATTCTTATAGTATCACTTTGAAGAATGCCTTACTATTCAACTGTATGTAGGTTCTACATTTTCTGTAGAGAGTTTCTGGTTATTTTGTGTTATAAATAACTGATGAACATCTTGGATCATGTGTGTACATGACATAGAATATACATTAAAATAAAAAATCTGGTATATGGATTGATAAATTGTTGTTTATAAGATTTTTAAAATACATTTTGTTTCCAATGTTAAAAGTCTGTGGGAAATGACTGAGTCTTACATATTTAGTCCAATCTTCTCCATCCTTTTTTAAAAGCTTCCCTGAGGCAGGAAACTGAGTAGCTTTGTTTTGCCAACAGTTAAGGCTCTTCTATAATTAAAATTGCAAAAGGTACTCACTTTGGGGAGGGAGGATTTAGTGGCAAAAACTTCCTTTCTAGATAGACAAGTAAAAAATAAGGTTTAAAGAAGAGACTAGGACATTCCAGTAAAAGAATTTATAAATAGGAATCTTAGGCTTCCACACCTGTGTATACTAATAAATGTTAACAACATTCATTCAACGTTTTAAAGAGTAAAAGGTAGACAGATTTGGGGAGCCATGCTTCAATACGAGTGTTTTTATCTTTTGTGTTTAGCCAGGTAACCACTGACAGCTTCAATTACCCAACTACTATTATGCAAATGAAACTGAAGCCAGAAGTCCTGCACCTGTGCTTGCCTCTGGATTTAATATTTCTAATGAGTTCTTAAATCCTGTTCTACAGACATGCATGTGAGATTGCTCAACTCAGATTACAGTAAAGCAAGTGAAAAAGCTTTTCAAATGGAGACAATGCTTGCAAGGAATTCAATAAGGCACAGTATACATAAGCTTTAGACATTGTCAGATGGAAAACAGACACAACAAAAGTATAATGAATTATTAAGATGTTATTATGAGATGTTTGGCCCAGTGACATTAAAGTAATGAGAATAAAAAAGTAAGGAATGGCTCTTAGCTATCCATAAACTTTCTCCTTGTGGGAGGTCCTTTGCATTCACTTGGCAGCCGCCCACAGTGGAACTATTGATACTTCAGCTCTGTGGTCCTCGCTCCAGTGCTGTGGGTTTTCTTCCTGCTTTTTGTGGGTTGGGTTTTTTTTTTTTTTTTTTTTTTAACAATATGTGCAGCTCAAACTTAAAAAACATCTCACAATATTACTCTAATATATCACACAGATAAATTATTATCAGTGGAAATAATAATCACAATAATAGCAGTTAACATATTATTGGTTCATGCCATGTGCCAGACGTAGGCTTACAGGATTTCATAGGATTTTTGTAATTTACACATAATATGTCATTTAATCCTCACAAATTTATAAGAAAGCAACTATTAATCTTAATTTACAATGAAGAAACAAGATTAGCTGGATTAGCCAACTGGCTCAAGGCAACATAATGATAAGGAATAGCAAGCGACAATCCCTAACTCTACCAGATTCTATGGCGCGGTGAACACAGCTACATAAATATGGCTTTCCAGGTCTACACGCCAGAATGTTACAAATAAGCAAAAAGTCAAAAAGTTTATAATAAAGGAATTTCCATTTCTTCCCTCCTTCCCCCTCCCTGATGTTTTGACATAGGGCACATGCATTTGCTGTGGAGGGGGGGAGAGAGGGGGGAGAGAGAGAGAGAGAGAGAAACAGAGAGAGGGAAGGAATGTACAATCCCTTCTCTATTCTTCTCTCAGGATTTTGGGCATGCACATTCATACACCCAGCACGTTTTTTTCTTTGTTTGTTTGTCTGTATTCTTTGTTTTGGAGAGATTTTTGCTATATGGCGTGTGTGCTCACCAGACAGAGAGAGACAGAGAGACAGAAAGTGAGAAATCACCCCCCAGGGGAGATGGCCACACCGCAATCCCTTCTCCTCCATTCTCCTCTCAGGATCTTGGGCACACACCCCAGCATGTTTTTTAAGCTGTTGGGTCCAGGTCTCAAACAGTGGAGTCAGCCGCGTAATATCCAGTCATTAACCACCACACCACCTCTTGGCCCCTTAATTCCCATTTCTTAATATTATGTTCCCTATTAACACTCTCTTCCCAATGTGTAGCAGTAAAGAATATAGAAAACTGCTGCATTCGTCCCTATGCTAATTTATCATTTAAAATATATGAGGCCTAGCCACAGTGGCACAGGTAATAGCATACCAATTTGCGGTGCTGGAGTGAACATGATCGACTGTAGGTTCAGATCCCCAGCCAACCTGAAACAAGCCAAGTGCATGTGTGATCAAGATCCTGACTAGTTGGAAAACTAGGGGAAGGGAATGGCTACATGATAGAACATTGTGGAGGATGTCTGTCTCTCTCTCTCTTGTTCTCTCTCATGAAAGAAATAAATACACTTTAAAAATATACATGAAGACTATTAAACTGTGATAAGATATTCCTAAAATAAACAGCTCTCCAAGATATTACTGACTCTAGACTAAGAGGGATTCCACTTCTCTCTGGCTCAAGTTTAAAGAGGAAGAAGAGGGAGCAATAGCAAACATCAGGTCACCTATGCTCTTAAAAAAATGTTTCCTGGAGTGAATTCTCTTTGATTTGACACAGTTGGGCGACATCACATGCAGTTTCAAGGGAGGCTAAGAAGATATGTTTAGCTAGGAATATCACTCTGTTACACTAAATCAGAGATCTACTTTCAATGAAAGGGAGAATGAATATTGAATAGGTTATCATCATTTGCTTTTAACAATCTAGGATGATCTTTGTGGGATTTCTCTACAGATCTTTAAAGATTATAAAAACTAAAATTTAGAGTTATAATTCCAAATTGGAGGGTTTTTTTTAAGGGAGATTTTTGCTATGTGACACATGTGCTTGCCAGAGAGATGGGGAGATACAGAAAGATAGCAAGAAATCACCCCACCCTACCCCCAAGAGGGATGGCTGTGCCACAGTCCCTTCTCCTCCATTCTCCTCTTGAGATTTTGGGAACACAGACACATGTGCCCAGCATAATTTAAAGCTGTTGTGTCCAGGACTCGAACTGTGGTCAACTACGTGAGAGTCCTGCTGGCCTCTCCAGACTGGAAATTTATATCAAGTGCAAATGATGTCTGGTGCCCTGGAATGACAGTTCAAAACAAATCTTTGCATCATACTTTAAGAAACATTTAAAATTATGTTTTTACATATTAAAACTAAATATATTGCTTAAATGTCTGTATAGGCCACCTTGTGGTATGATGGTTGGAACAGCTAGAGCCCATATGGCTGATTGTGCAGCTCAAGTGCCAGACACAGTGACTGTGTGCATGTGTGCCCAAAATCTCGAGAAGAGAAGGGACTGAGGCATGGCCTTTCCCCTCCCTGAATCCTCCCACCCCCACACGCTACCCCCTCCCAAAAGGGTGCTTTTTAAATTTTCCCCTCTCTTCCTGTCTCTCTCCAGCAAATGCATGCACTTAGAGCAAAATAAAAATAAAATGTATGTATGAAGTATAAAGCAAAACTTTTAAATGATCATTTCTTTCACATTTTATAACAGGCTCATCAGTTAATATTTTGAGAGTTACCTTCGAAATATTTCTGCAATCTGGCCACTCACTATTTCTACCCTCCTATCATTATGTCCTTGCCTCATCTCTTGCCTAGATTTTTTTAACTAGTCTTTTAACTCATCTCACCAACACTTCCTTAGTCTTTCTACACAGCAGCCACAGCCTCACTTTTAAAATATAAATCCTTTTTACTTCTACTGAAAACCATCTAAAAGAGTTCAGTCTTTTTCAGAACAAAACTAGAAGTTTATATATTGTCGAACAGGGCCCTGTAGGGTATGTGGCATCAGAGACCCCCATGCCATAGGTCCAGATCTCCTTTTGTACCAGTTCTTTCAACTACCCTTATTAGCAGCTCCTTGATACACATGTCCACTCAGTCTTTTTTTTTTTAAGTCTTGCCTTTTACCTTTTTTTAAAATAATTATTTAATTTATTGTTACTACTATTCAATTTTACCAGAGATAGAGAGAGAAAGTGAAAAATCAAGCCACCAGGTCTGGGACTCAAACCATGGCCAGCCATACGGGAGTTCAGTCCCTTAACTACATCATCTGTCTTTGCACTTGAATTTACTCTGTCTGGAGCACTTCCTCCCACAAATCTGCTCTGCTTTCTTCCTCATTTGTTTCATCTCTTCATATCATTATACTAATTAGTCATTGCCTGATGGTACTATAAAAATTTGACAGCACACCCCCTTTCTCCCCCACCCCTTATCTTACCTCTCTTACTTTCCTTTTCTCCATTGCATTTATCATCATCTAACATATATGTTGACTTTCATTACTTACTTGTCATCTCGCTGCCCTCCACTGAGCAGCCTCTACAAAAGCAGAGACTTCATTTTGCTAACCAGTGAATCCTTGTGCCTGGACCATTGTCTGACATAAGAGATACTCAATAAATATTTGTTGAATGATTTGCTAGAAGTGATTATTAAAATAAAAGGAGGAAAAACTTATGGTTAAGAAATAGATTACGGTTAATTAAATGACATTTTTTGCACATGATTTCTACAAATGATACTATCTAGAAAAGATCATCTTGGTAGGAGGGTACCCATATTATTTTAAAGTACTATTTCAGAAAGTTCTCTGTGTTTTGCAAATAAAATATATAATATTTTTGCAAGAAATATCAAATATTAACGTGATAGTATTTTTTTGCTACTCTTTGCATTTCAGATTTTGAAATGTGATAATCATAGTTCCAGATCTATTTTCAAATATCTTTGTGATGTCATTGCAATCACATTCCAAAGCAAACATCGGGAAGTTCAAACCCCTACGGACTTTACAGAAATATTTTACCATACTAGAGAACGTGTGGCTGGCTTTGCTAACTCACATGCGTTTTTATAAATTAGTATTTATAGTCTGTAAAAAAAAAAAAATCAACTTGGAAATTTATACAATTTCTTCCCTCAGGCCACATATATTTTTCCCTCACCAGTCTTCAAATGTTATTTTCAAAACAAGAGATTAAGTGTTTCAAATTTTTGTACTATATTTGAAAAGGAAAATCGGCTATCTTTTAATTCAGTTAATTGGTGTGTAATTCAATTTCCTTCTCTCAGGCCCGCGGGTCTGTTCTGTTACCTTCTGAATATGGGGGGCCAGTACTGCGCTTCCCTCCCCCTGCAAGGATTTCCTTACAAATTACTTGTTTGCACCAAAAAAAGAGAAAGTACTAAGTTACCAAGTAGAGAGGAACAAGGAAGGAGTCCTTAGCCTCTTTCCATGTACTCAAAGGAAAAAAGAATAATTAAATGCAGTTTCAAAATAGTTCTTTAGGGAACCAGCAGTTAGCGTAATGGCTATGTCGCTGGACTCCCACGTAGTCGACCGCGGTTCGTGTCCCGGACCCGGTGGCTTAAAACTCACGCCGGGCGCGTGTGCGTGCGTGCCCAAGATCCCGAGAGGAGAATGGAGAAGGGATTGCGGCGTGACCATCCCTCCTGGGGGATGATTTCTCGCTTTCTGTCTCTATGTCTCTCTCTGTCTGGCGAGCGCAAACGCCCTACAGTGAAAAAAATCTCTCCAAAAAAAAAAAAATAGTTCTTTAAAATAATTCTCTGCTAAAGTTGTCAATAAATTTCAAACTAACTCTGATCCTGTAAAGAACAAAATGCTTTATTTGGAGATTTTAGGAACTGACATCATGACGCATATATTAAGAGATTACCAAGGGAGCAGCAGTTAGCATAATGGCTATGTTGCTGGACTCCCATATAGTCAACCGCAGTTCGAGTCCTGGACCCGTTGGCTTAAACTCATACCAGGCGCGTGTGCATGCATGTGTGCATGCCCAAGATCCTAAGAGGAGAATGGAAGAGAAGGGATTGTGGCGTGGCCATCCCCTCAGGGGGGGTGATTTCTCACTTTCTGTCACTCTTGGTCTTTCTGGTGAGTGCACATGCCCTATAGCAAAAATATCTCAAAAAAAAAAAATAATAAGATAATCAAAATAATATTCCAGGAACTTGAGGGAAGGTAGAGAGTTGCAAAGGCAAAAAAAAAAAAAAATTAAATCACTATAGGGCAATTGTATTTTTAAAAAGATCAGCCTTTGTTGAAGTTAGAAAGAAAGCAAAGGTTACATGATCAGTGAAAGATAAAAAATGTATATGTCTATAAAACAAGAGTCTGGTAATGTCTTGATACAAATCTCCATGTATTCTAAAGGGTGGAACAGACTAAAGTTTGTATTTTAAAAACAGTAGCACAGGATATGCATACGTCCAGATTCTTTAAAGGTTTCCTGACTCCATCTTGGAAGAGGCTTTGTTATCTTTCTCTATTCGAAGTTCAGGATAAGAAAATGTATATAATGGTAGCCACTTAGAGGACTATGAGCAATGATGAAACTGCACTCAAAAGATCCAAACAACCAACAAACTCTGCTACAAATAAACCACCAGCACAAACTGAAAGAAAACTATAACTTATGACAGTATTGAATTTTTTGAAAATTCGTATTTTGTTATTGTTTAGGAAATAAGAATATTATCCGTCTTATATAATACAGTGCATTCTAAAAATGAACTAGGTAGGGAAAATGTCTCAAGCTGTTTACATGACTAAGCTGAGATGTGAAAGATGAGTCTTATTTATTGCCAGGAAAGCATTGGAAGTGTATGGAGCAGAGGAAACAGCACATGGAAAGTTCTAGACATAAAAAAACATGGTGGGGCCAGCAAGGGCTATGGTGGCTAAGGCACTGGATTCCCACATGGCCAACCATGTTCAAGTCCAGTTCCAGCAGCATGAAAATCATGCTGGGCATGCATACATGCCCAAAATCTGAAGAGAATGAAGAAGGGATTACAGTGTGGTCATCCCCTTCGGGGGTAATTTCTCACTTTCTATCTTTCTGTCTCTCTCTAGTAAGCACATGCACCCTATGGTAAAAACATAAAAAGTAAAAAAAAAAAAAAAAAAAAAAAAAAGAGAGAGAGAGAATATGGTATTGGAAGAGGTAAGTGATTGTGGAGCCTGAAGAATTCAGCAAGAGAGAAGAAGGTCAAGTTCTGTCAGAGCACAGAGGTCTAAAAGTCACTGAAATGTTTCACTGAGTTTTGAGAAGAGTACTTCGAATAGATCGAAATAGAGAAATTCAGAAAGCAAGTAAAAAGGCTATAGGAATCATTTAGGCAAGATAGCTTAATGGCACGAAATAAGATAGTAGGCAAATAGATGTGAATGTAACAGATCATTAAGGCAGCAAAAGTGGTAGGTCTTTAGAATTATTTGGGTAGTCCTAGAAAGGGGGAAAAAAAAAGTTACAATAAAGGGAGAATATTGATCTGCTTCGTGGGACACTAAGCAAATGGTAATTTAAATATTGGAGGACCAGAAGGTGGTGTAATAACTATATCGCTGGACTCCCATGTAGTTGACCATGGTTTGAGTCCCAGACCCAGCGGCTTAAACTCAAGCCAGGTGAGTATGCGTGCGTGCCCAAGATCCCAAGATGAGAATAGAGGAGAAGGGATTGTGATGTGGCCATCTCTTCCGGGGGGTGATTTCTCACTTTCTGTCTCTCTATTTCTGTCTTTCTAGCGAGCACACATACCCTATAGCAAAAACCTCTTCCCCACTCCCCCCAAATATATATATATATATATATGAAGAAGAATATCTGGAGAGAATAAACTAGGGTATGTTTATTGACTTTGAGGATAACATAAGATATTCAAGTCTAAAACCCAGGTAGGATCTTTGATTTTCCTTTACAAACTATGAACAAAACCTACTGACTCTGACTTCAAATATATTCAGAATCTAATCTGATCATTCCTTTTACCCTAGTCCAAGCCACCAATGTCTATCTCCAGGATTATTACATCAGTCTCCAAATTGGCCTCCCTATTTTTCTCCCTTTATATTTGATTTTTAATTTGCAGCCATACTGATCCTTTAAAAATTTCAATCAGTGCACATCACTGTTTGGGTCAAATCCTCAATAGCCACCTATCACACTTATCCAAAGTCTCTACATGACCTCCAAGATTGTTCTCCACCTCCATCCACAACTCTCTTGATCACGTCTCTTAATTGCCTCCCCTCACTCTTCTCTTTTTGACATTCCTCATACAAATCAAGCATATTCTTTTTTTTTTTTTTTGGAGAGATTTTCACTGTAGGGCGCGTGCGCTCGCCAGGCAGACAGAGAGAGACATAGAGATAGAAAGCGAGAAATCACCCCCCAGGGGGGATGGTCACGCCACAATCCCTTCTCCTCCATTCTCCTCTCGGGATCTTGGGCACGCACGCACACGTGCCCGGCGTGAGTTTTAAGCCACCGGGTCCGGGACACGAACCGCGGTCGACTACGTGAGAGCCCAGCGACATAGCCATTACGCTAACTGCTGGTTCCCACAAATCAAGCATATTCTCAGGGCTCTGTACATGTTCTTCCTCTATCTGAATCACTCTACCACTAGAAATTCACTTAGCACTCAGTGTCAAATCTCAGGGAGGGTGGTCTCCATGACTAACCTACCTAGTACACCACTCTGTCATTTTTAAGTCATTTAATCACCATTATTTGTCTTCATAACACTTATCTCTACCTCCTTACATTATGCATTTATTCATTTGTGATTGCCTATATCCCCTATGGTGGTTATTCTTCCACCCCCACTTATGCCTGAACAGAGAGAGATAATTGAGGTCCCATCTTCTCACGTGCAATGGCTGACCTCAGTGTCTGCTGAACTTGCATACTATTGCAGCATAATTTAGTGAACTGGAGCAACTGCCTGTGGGGCATTAATGATGATACCAAGGAAATACTTTGGTATCGCCATGTTGAAGATAAGGGAGGGGACTATAAAGGAATCTTAAACAAGATATAGATTGTTTGGGGAATGAAAGTAGTCTAACACTCCCTACTGTGTCACAGAAGTTTATCACAGAAAGAAGGCAGAAAGAGAAAACGACCCATCACTTCTATGATACTGTTACTAGACATGCCTAACCTAGCTAATACACTCAATAGTTTGGTGCTCACAGTACATACAATGAGTTCAGGATTCTGTTCACAGAACACTGTCTTAACCAGACATTTCTGTTTGGATGTGCTACGATCAAACAATTAAAAATATTAAGTACCCAAAACAGTTTTAAAATGAATAAAGAATAAATATATAACTAAACAAAGAGCTTTAAAATTCATATAGCATTTTTTTTTTTAGAGGTTTTTGCTATAGGGCGCATGCACTCGCCATACAGACAGAGACATAGAGACAGAAAGTGAGAAATCACCCCCCAGGGAGGATGGTCACGCCGCAATCCCTTCTCCTCCATTTTCCTCTCGGGATCTTGGGCACGCACGCACATGCACACAGCGTGAGTTTTAAGCCACCGGGTCCGGGACTCGAACTGTGGTCTACTACATGGGAGTCCAGCGCATATTGCATTTTTTTTAACGCTGACTCCAAATATCATTTGCAGGCTCTCCAGTCCAGTGAGACCCTAAATCAGTATTTGCCTGAAAGAAGATAGGGAAGGCATGGATGTAGGAAAGTCTCTCTTCTGTAGTTCGTTCTCTGTCCTGGTCCTCCCAATACTAACTGCACTCTGATACCATATCAATCATAAAATTACGTGCTCAGATCTCAAAATGGTGCTCCAGATGTATACTAACTTGTATAGGCTACACAACTCTTACTCATTGTGCTTTTGTAACTTACGTTGGGTGGTCAGAAAAGTCATGATGCGTTTTTGCATAGAAAAATGCATCATGACTTTTCTAATGACCCAAGAATAGGTGACATACATTTATGTGCCCCAGCTTTTTTGGCAGTTACATGATAGTGTTGACACATATCAGGCTACGGTCAATTATGATTATTCTATTTTTCTAGTCCTGAATTGCTCTTAAGTCTGGCTCACCACCAGACCACCCCTTAAGTTCTGCACTTAGGTGATTGACTTCTTGAACATAAGTCTGACATTTTTATATTTGTCCCTATATTAAATTGCATCTCATTGTTTTTGGCCCAATCCGGTCTGTAGTCATATTTTTAAATTCCAATTTAAACATGTTAACTATTCTTTAAAGCTTTCATTGTATTTGTTCAACAAGTATTAACTGGGTGTTTTCTATATGCTATTAACTATACTAGGCAGTAGGGTTACAGAGAGGAATACAACAAAAATTTTAATCACCAATATTAATGAATGTGTGTGTGTGTATGCATGCATTAGACAAAGAGAGAGGTTTTAGACAGAGTCTCACTGTGTCACAATCCTCCTGCCTCTCAGACTCTCCAGTGGGTGAAACTACTGATGGGAGCCATTATACCAGACTTTTTACTGTGAACTGGGAATGGAATATTGGTTTCCCATGTGGCCTCAGTTTCTAAGCAGCAGTGTCCCGCATGCTACTGCCACTGGGCCTAATGAAATTTCTGACTCCTCTATAGTCAAGCCTTATGGTTTAATACTCCAGAATGCATAGCCTCTAGTTCTAGCCACACTTAACTTGTCAGCATTCACTTCATTGCCAAATACTTTTTTATCTTTCAGTGTGAACTTTTCTGTCTGTTGTACCATCCCTTGTTCTTCTCCAAGAAAATTGCTTTTCACTTCTTTAGATCCTACCTTACCTGCCAGCCTGGCCAGTAGGTGACTAATTGTGATCCTTTGAAAAGCCCCTTGCTCCAGTTCACCAGGCAGGGAAACCTGATAGCTATCCAAAGTCAGTCAGTCTCAAGTTGTCCTATTACTTTTTCCCTGGTTATCACCCTATGTGCAAGTTTTTCAGTCATTCATTTTTTTAAGAATTATTTTTATTTGACTTTAATTATTTTAATTTGACCAGAGAGGGATAGAGTGAGAGAGAGAAAGGAAAAAAAAGACAGAAAGTGAGAAAACAAGTCACCATGTCTAGGACTCAAACTAGGGTCAGCCATGTGGGAGAGTCCAGGGCCCTTAACCACCATGCCACTTGCTGACCCCCTAGTCATTCTCTCTTAATTCATATCTCCTTACTGTTGTGTACTTCCTCTCATCTGAATAAGCATTTCAAGCATTTCTCTGTCTTAGAACAGTGGGCTTATGAACAAAAGAAAACAAAATAAGAAAAAAAAAAAAAAAGCTGGCCTGCATTCTGAACATCTGCACGGAATATTTTCTCTATATTGTTGCCTTAATTCAAACCTACGTCTCCTGTGCAGAAACGCACAAGTGGTACCTATTCATTTTCTCACATTCTATGTATGTCAAGTCAGGATAAGTTGTTACCATCATTCTGAATCGGCAATGACGCCTCCAGATCTTTAGAATCTCATGAGAACCCTTGATTTTTAATGGCCTATGTAGCATTCTGGCTTTTTACCCTACCACTACTTGCTGCTTATCCACCAGTCTTAGTCTTTTCCCGTCATTCATTGAAGCCTTTTACTCTCAGCATCATTTTCTATACACCAACAGCTAATATAATACTGGATATCTTCGGAATCCAAAGTCAATCTTAGTCTCTCAGATCCTCTACCTTCTCATCTTCAATAAACTCATTTCTCTTCCACGTTACAAACCAACATAGCCTTATGAACATAGCCTTGACCTTGTCATCATCTAAAACTAGTCTACTCCCACAAAGAGTTGTGCATTATCCTAGCTCTGTTGCTCAGATTTTCCTCCTTGTTCTTAGATCTCATCAAGGCACTCAATTCCTTAATGCTTGTACTTCCTTCCTATCAAATATTCTACCCACATCGTGCCCTATCTCCTCTCATATTTAACTCCTGTAGTACAGCGAATCAACCACTGTCTTACCATACCTTCCACTCCCTTCCTGGTCCTGTAATGTACTCACTGATATAAAACAAATGTCTGTCTTCTACTCTTGCGCAGGTGAACCTTACTGGGGAAAATAAGTGGTGCTTATCCAACACCAGCAGCTCACTTGCTAGAAATACTTCTAGGTCTCATTAGCAAACTCTTTCTTTCCATTCCCCATAACAGCTATTTCAAAATATCTGCACTCGTATCAAAACTTTGCATACATCTTTTTTTTAATATAAAATGATAACCTTAACTGTTAGATAACAAAGATCAAGCCAATAGAATTCCCTCAATCTTTTGCTACCTGATCTACAAATTGCTGCATTCACATACATGCTTTCAGTCTTTTCTGTTACTGTGGGAGGGGGTCTGGTCTCCCAGAGTAATTTTTCATCCTACAGTCTGGTCATACCTTTAAGCAGCTTCTCATAGACAAAATTCTGTCAACTATATTCTCTCTCTATAGGAGGCTTGTGACTAGCATTTCAATATGCTCAGATCTTCTTGGTGTAGAACAATAGAAGTCTTTACTTAATCCAGGCTCCTTAGTACTAAATAATTTCCTATTACTTTCTTGCCTACTTCACAATCAAATTTATAAAGTGCTGCTAAACTGACACATATTTAGACATTTCCCATTTACTCAACAAATTATGCAATTAGATATTTCACTGAAAAATCAGATCTCACCAAGGTTACAAATAAACTCCTATTGTTAAACTCCTGGAAGCACGTATGTTTTTATCTTAAATACACTAACTAATGCATTCAAAACAATTTTACTGAGCGCTTATTACACCTGAAGCTTTGAAATATGTGCTAAAGAGAGAGCTGTTAAAAAACAAGGTCTTGCTCTTGTGAGTATTTTTGTTGTGTTACTTTGATAATAAGGTAACTATGCACTAAGAGGTGTGCTTCTTGAGAAAACAGCCTACATTTATTGAAAGAACTTTGCATTGCATTTCCAATTGACTGGGGGGATTTTTTGTTTTGTTTTTGTTTTTGAGAGAGATTTTTGCCATAGGGCATGTGCTCTCACTAGAGAGACAGAGTGAGAAAGCCAGAAAGCCAGAACTCACCCCCAGAAACCATGCCACAATTCCTTCTCCTCCATTGTCCTCTTGGGATCTTGGGCATACATGCATATGTGTCCGGCATGAGTTTTAAGCCACCAAGTCCGAGAATCAAACCACGGTTGACTATGTGGGAGTCAAGCATTGTAACCATTATGCCATCTGCTGCCCTTCAATTGACTTTAATACCTTGTACCCAGGACTCCTTACAAACTTTAAGATGGCAACTACTTTCTTAAGGTCAGATGTCACCAAATGTCCTGTTTCCCCATTAGATATCATCTTCCTCCTCGATAGTGATGCATATACTTTCTTTCTTATATTGTGATCAGTTATCCATCATTCACATAACCTATGAGTTCCTTCAGCACAGGCTTTATATTAAATTCTCCTTTATCCTCCAACTGCACCCCACAGCCTAACACATATACAATTTATAAACTATTGTTAGAATGGATAAATGTGTACATTTGTGAGCACAAAAATAAACTATTTTAAGCTAAGCCCACAGTTACTCCCCTCCCGCAAAAGGCAGTTGTATTAGGTTCTACAATTGTATGAGGCATATATACTTCACTTATGTACTTAATGTTATTACAGTTTCTTTCCATAACCCCCTATGACATCATGTTCTCTCTTAACTCCAAGAAGAAATTTAAGTAGAAATCAATAAGGCCTGTGTCTTAAATTCAGGCACATAAACTAAACATAAGCATTCTGATCAGAGAAATATATACACAATGGAACACTACTCACACATAAACATTTCCTGTCATTTTACACAAAGTGGATGAACAGAAACAGATATAATGTTAAGTAAAACAAGTCAAGTCATAAAAAAATAAAGGTACAGTATACTGCTTATCATACACCAAATGTCTGCACTCTATGGTGGAAATTGAAGGACTTGATAGTGTATAATAGGCAATAAAAAAACAAAGGTACAGTATACCCCTGCTTATCATACACCAAATGTCTGCACTCTATGGTGGAAACTGAAGGACTTGATAGTGTATAATAGGCAGAGTAAAAAGGTAGATACTGTAAGCTGCATGGGAGAGGGTAGATTGAGAGAATGTGATTACAGACACAAAAATACCTGCAAGCAAGGGGAATGGGTTATAGAACGGTATACCACAGGAAAGAAAACACTGTCATTGACTCTTCTATATACACTTCAACAAAAGCAATTAGAACTGCTATCAAGCACACATAAAGTTTAATATTGAAGAAGATAAATATGTCCGTATCTGGGATGCATGCTGTGAAAAACCATACCTGTACCCCTCAATAAAACAAATTTTAATAAAGGAAATATACAGACTTCTCAAAAACTTAGAATATTTTGAATGCTGCTAAGGTTTTGCGATTTTTTTTTCCCCTAAAGACATTGATTGTGCCTAAAAAGACAAAATAAAATTGAAGGTAGACAAACTGTCAGGGGAATTAGATTAATTAAGACAACGTTTCAAATACAATCTTTTTTAAGTCAACTTCATGTTTTAACAGTCTCTGTGCAAACATTGTATGTCTAGATGTTTTCCTCATCCAGAAATCTAATTGCACACCTCAAGAAATTTTGTTAAATGGGAAAGCACTGAGTGGGAACATAGCAATGATTCATATCTGATTTTAAAGCACCATCTTTGGATGTCAAAGTTTAAACAAAATGAGGGACCAGCAGTCAGCGTAATGGCTATGTCACTGGACTCCCACGTAGTCGATTGCGGTTCGCGTCCCGGACCCGGTGGCTTAAAACTCACACTGGGCACATGTGCGTGTGTGCCCAGGATCTCGAGAGGAGAATGGAGGAGAAGGGATTGCAGCGTGGCCATCCCCCCTGGGGGGTGATTTCTCGCTTTCTGTCTCTCTGTCTGTCTGGTGAGCACACGCACCCTATAACTCTCAAAAAAAAAAAAAAAAGTTAAAACAAAATGAGTAAGATGATGGCACAACAAAAGGAGTAAGATGGTGGCACAGTAGTAACACGAATGGACTCACGGACTCTGCTCAGCAATATCTTGGCCAGGCTCACTTTGGGGGGCCTCCCTGAATTCCTCAGGTAATTTATACCTGCCCATGTTCCAGGCTAGCTGAAGCTGGAGGGGCAGGAGAGTAGGCAATGTATGTGGTTTAAAGACCCTGATGGGACCCCTCTGACTCTAAGTCTCTCTATCCCATGTTCCAAGCTAGCTGAAGCTGGAGGGGCAGGAGAGTGGGCAATGTATGTGGTTTGAAGACCCTGTTGGGACCCCTCTGACTCTAAGTCTCTCTATCCTGGAAGAAGTAAATTAATAATTATAAAGAATTTAAATGATGTTCTTTTTCTGAAGAATAAACATGCTAAAATGTCTGCATGCAGTTTTCTTTAGCTAGCTGAAGCTGGAGGGGCAGGAGAGTGGGCAATGTATGTGGTTTGAAGACCCTGTTGGGACCCCTCTGACTCTAAGTCTCTCTATCCTGGAAGAAGTAAATTAATAATTATAAAGAATTTAAATGATGTTCTTTTTCTGAAGAATAAACATGCTAAAATGTCTGCATGCAGTTTTCTTTTTTTTTTTTTTTTTTGAGGGGCTTTTTTTTTTTGGGCGCACTCACCAGAAAGACAGAGAGAGAGACAGAGAGGCAGAAAGCAAGAAATCACCCCCTTGGGGAGATGACCACACCGCAATCCCTTCTCCTCCATTCTCCCCACTCTCCTCTAGGGATTTTGGGCACGCACACACATGTGCCCGGCGTGAGTTTACGCCACCGGGTCCAGGACTCGAACTGCGGTCGACTATATGGGAGTCCGGCGGCATAGCCATTATGCTAACTGCTGGTCCCATGCATGTAGTTTTTGATGTTTGAGTGTTATCATCACTTTTACATATGGGTGTTTGTGGTGTCAGAACTGTGTTCCTTTCTATTAGAATAGACTCAATTCTGGGTAGGTAGAGGCGTTTCTTTGTGGTCTTGGCATTAAGAAAATTATTTTGCTTGAATTAAATTTAGAAATAAACTAGGATTCCATACAATGATTTGAGACATTAAATTCTTTATTTAGTTCAGCATTTTCCATACACAGTTACTGAAATTTGTAGTAATGATTTATCTTCATTGTTTTTTCAAAAAGCAAATAAAAATTATACTCTTTACTAAAACCTAGAATCTAGGTAAATAAAGCCAACAGAGAAGACTGAGAAAGGTAGAGAAAGAATCATTAGGTACCCAAAAATGTGGTTAGTAATGACAAGAAGCTACAAATATAAAGGCTCTTTGATGTGATACAATTGCAGGGACTCGGACTTTAAAAAAAATCATTTAAATTTGGCAATTTCTTGCCAGTCACCTTGCTAATTCGCCTGAATCAGCACATTTTTCTGCCAAGAATTCTGTTCTTACTGACCTGAATTAAAGACTTTTAAAACTCTGACCCACTCTACTGCTGGCCATCTCTTTTCCCATCATGCTATTATGGACACTTAACATTTATTATAATTATTAGCTACCTCTCAAATAATAAAACTGGCTTAAGTATCATTAAATTTCTAAAAGATTAATAACATGATCAAAGAGCAGAGCCCACCCTTTAAAATGCAGTTCTCAAACCTTGGTTTCAAATTACCATCTGAAAAGTTCATGGCCAATCTCTCCCCTCTATAATATGGTGTATCTTTTTTTTTTTTTTTAACATGATGTTAGGCTAAAATCACAGTTCATCTCTCAGATCATGAAAGGAATCTGTAACAGTGAAAGGACATTTTAGAGGGACCCAAAATTGATTACTGACAGGCTTTCAACAGTAATTCTATAGAAGTTCATTGCAGCACCATCACCATGACAAAGTTCAATTATTTCATGGGAGTCTTCAGGCCACATGGCTTCTCCTTTCTTCTTTATATTTAAAGATATATGGGTTAAATTTTCTTGCTCAATTATCCTACACGAGATGATTTAATGAATTAATCTTCAGTGCATATAGGAATTTTATTTTTTAAAAGTGATTAGTAGTGATGGGAGATTCCTTTAGTAAGAACTTTATTATTCTCATATTTTCAATGAATGAAAAAGACTATTATAACATTCCAATTAACTTTTTCTTTCTCTCTCTTTTTTTTTTTTTTTTTTAGGTTTTTACCACAGGGCACCTGAACTCACAAGAGAGGAAAGAGACAGAGAAATACAAAGAAATGATAAATGAGAAATCAGTCCCCAAGGAGGATGGCAACATCACAATCCCTTCTCCTCCATTTTCCTCCCAGGATTTTGGGCATGCACACACATGTGCCTCGCCTGAGTTTTAAGCCCTTGGGTCTGGGCCTCAAACTGTGGTCAACTACGTGGGAGCCCAGCAACGTAACCATTATGCTACCTTCTGGTCCCTGTAATTTTTCTTTTATAGGACACACTTAACATAGCATACTTTGTCACCTTCTCTCTCTTTAGCATAGTAGATTTCTAGGTAATCAATCAGAAAGATGATGGAAAGAGATGTGTGTATCTCATATATATGAGTATATATCATACATATGATTTTTTATATATATATATATATAGTTTTATATATATCTATAGTATACATACATAAATACATACTAAGTACTTAGGGGAATGGGTTATAGTACTAAGGGGAACATAACACATGTTATGTAAAATATATGCATGCCATCATTACCAAGAAAAATTAACTGGTATTAACTTTATTATGTTCATCCCCTAAGGTTACATTTAATATTTGTCTTAATCTATTTACAGAGAAAGAAAAGCATTGGAAGTTGGAGTCAAACAGCTTGATTTGTTCCAGTTCCTAAAAATGCTTAAGATGAGGACTTTTTAAAAAGTCTTATAAATTTTAACTTTAAAAACTCAAGAATTTATTTTTAAAATCAATTTCCAGATATTTATGAATCATTCAGAATTTTATATGAAATCTTAACCTTAGTGTGGTAATTTCTACAATGATTCCAAGAAAATCGTCATAAAAGCAATTCCTGAACTAATATAACTTAAAGAGAGAAAGACCTGTTATTTTATGCTTGGCTTAACTATAGTTATTGGACAGACCACTAAAAGATATAAAGATTCTCTTTAGTCGAACTTTAGGTCATATGATGACCTGGGGTCAGTGGCTATATAAAACGGCACAATGTGATTTGTTTTGTCTGGTGTTTAATAACATTCAAAGCAAAGAAGCACACCCAAAATGCTGTATAATGGTCAACTTCATTACAACAACCATGGCTACCATCCTCATCATTAGGTTACTGATTCACACACACACAAAAAAAATTAAAATATTGGTCATGTCCACTTAAGTGGAAAAATACCAAAATGTAGTTTTAAACACTTCAAAATTTTAGTTACGTTAAACCATGATTTTATTTCCTAACAGATAAGATTATCCAAATTAAGATATGCAGTCATTTTCTATTTTCTAGAAAATTTCTTTCACAAATCATCATGGAACATAGCTGTATTGCACACAAAAATCATGACATGTACATTTCCTATATTTCATGTCAATATATTTTCTTTTTTTGGAGAGGTTTTTGCTATAGGGAGTGTGCACTCACCAGAAAGTCAGAGACAGAGAGACAGAAAGCGAGAAGTCACCCCCTAGAGGGATGGCCACACCGCAATCCTTTCTCCTCCATTCTCCTCTCAGGATCTCGGGCATGCGCACACATACACATCCGGTATGAGTTTAAGCCACCAAGTCCAGGACTCGAACCGCAGTCAACTACATGGGAGTCCAGCAACATAGCCATTATGTCAACTGCTGGTCCCTCTTATCAATATTAACAATCACCAGCAACTATAAAATGCTCACTATGTGCCCCCAATCTCATCTTTTAATATGTACTAATTTAGTTCATCATTATATGCAATCCATGATTTAGGTAGATACTTCTACCTATAGATAAGGAAAGGCACAAAGAGGTTAAGTAGACTGCCTGAGATCATGCTCAGAGAAGTAGAAGCAGCAGGACTTGAAAACAGATGGTATAACTTGAGTATCCATTAATCACCACATGACATTGCTTCTCCAACAATCAATCAAAATTGGACCAAGATACTAAAACCTCTATTGGGGCTGAATAAGTTTCCTCCCAGAGAAAAAACAAATTCACCCTCACTAATTCATCAAATAAAAAATAAAAAAATTAAAACATGAAAAAAGTTAGAGGATAGGAAGATTGACTATCAATCTGAACACTCCAAATCAGACCACGTTAGCAGATGGTGATTCAACTCATGCAGAATCTTGTATTTAACACTGCATGTGCTATGAAGGAGACAACTGTCCATTTTGCAAGCCCTGGTTACTATAGATATTTTTAAAATTAATTTTATTGAATTCTCTTTATTTTTAATTTGCTATAGGGCATGTGTGCTGACTAGAGAGAAAGAGAAATTGAGAAGGCAAGCTACCAGGTCCAAGAGTTAAACCATGGTTGACCTTGTGGGAGTCCAGCACCTCAACCACCATGCCACCTGCTGGTGCCTTAATACAGCTTTTGTTTCCACAGGTTATTATCAAATCATACAATATCTTGAATAACCTTCCTACTTATAAAGAGAATATATTTTTAAATTTATGTTATTTTAAGATTTCAGGGCTTCTTTTTTTCTCTTTCATTAGAGTAATACACATCTTAAAAACCAAAACTTACTGGTAATAGCACTAACTCAAAAGAACAACACTGAACACACAAATTTTCAACAGCTCTATTTCATCAAGAAATTCTATAATTATAAAAAAAAACCAACAAATTCTACAATGTTAAATCAGAGGTTCCTCAAGACATATATTATGATGTGTCACATCCAGTCCCCAAATAAAATTAATTTCATAGATATTAAGTTAGATGCTAGTAATGCCCTTTATATTGAATAAGACTAAAATATGTTTATATCTGGACCAGTGCTGGGTTGGTGATTAAAAGAACTGGGTCTTGTATGACCAATTATTCAGGTTAGGTCTCAGTCTTGATAGCTTGTTAAACATTCTGGGTGCCTGGTATGTATACCCCAAATCCTGACAGGCTGGAGAAACGGAGGTTAAGGCATTGAGTGTGACTGTATCTCACTGGGGATTGTTTTTTCCTTCTCTTGGTCTCTTTCTGGTGAGCCCATGCACTCTCTGGAAAATTTAAATATATTTATTTTATCAAGTTGAGAAACTTTTCTATTCCTAACAGGCTGAGAATTTTTGTCTCAATATCTATTGGACTTTGTCAAATGTTTTTTGTTTTTGTTTTTCTCTACCAATAGGTATTATCATGTGATTGATTTTTTTTCTTCTTTAGCTTGTTTTATTATAGACTTCACTGATTTTTAAATTGAGCAAGGCTTACATAAATGGAATAAATTCTACTTGGTCATGATATATAGCTCTTTTTATATATTATTGGATTTCAACTGATAATAATTGAAATAATTTTATGTCTTAATGAGAGATTACTCTGTAGTCTTCTTTACTTACACCAGCTATTTCTGGTTTTGGTGACTAAGTAATATTGGCCTCATAAAATAGAGAATTTTCTCACAGTACAGCAGAGGATAATCAGAGAATTCATTTTTTAATAAATCATTGGTGTTTTCTAGGCAATTTAGATGCCTTTTCATCTCCATAATAGAAAATGTTCAATCTTTAAAATGTATGGTCATTTTAGCAGATGGCGTAATGGCTACATCACTGGACTCCCATGTAGTCAACCATAGTTCAAGTCCTGGACCCTGTGGTTTAAACTCGCACTGGGCATGTATGCCCACCCAAAATCCCAAGAAGAGAATGGAGAAGGGACTGCAGTGTGATCATCCCCCCATCGGGGGTGATTTCTTGCTGTCTGTTTCTCTCTGTCTTTTTGGAGAACGCACACACCCTATAGTGAAAACCTCTCCCCTGCCCGCAAAAAAAAAATGTATAGTTGTTTTATGTTATTGATTAGTTAATAACAACGTCTGTAGAGTCAACTCTGTGAAGCAATAATTAACATATTCCTAGTGAATAATATTCAAGTTATTTATGATCTGATAAATTCTTTTCCTAATTTCTATGTTGGAGAAATAAGCAGCTTCATAAGGTCACCATACAGAGGTCCAATATTCACACTCAGAGGCCAAGATTTTAGATTTAAGTAAGAAAACTACTAAAAGTGTATATGACAATGTCGTCTTGACTACATGCCATAATCAAAATGAAGATGACAAAAATTTTGGTATTTATTCAACTAACTTTAAGTTCTCTTCATTTAAAAGTAAACATACCTTAAATTATTTTCCTCTGTATGCAGGGTATAGCTGTCAATAAATATATTCAATTTTACCATCTCTACTCAAGCTTGTTCTAAAATACTTCCACATAAATTTTAGGGATTTAACAATCTATTTTTTAGCATGATATAAGCTAATAAAATACAGAGTACCATGTGCCTATTATTTTTTATAAGGTGTTTAAAACTAAAATTAAGTAATTTTACATATTTAGAGTATATGTTCAAATTCTGTATTTAATTTACACCAGCCATACTTAGGCGTCTATATCCAACCACACAGTATACTGTGGTTAAACATCTTCTTCCCTCATCCCCTTGATTGGTAACCAAGATCAGCACGGAAATATCTGGGGTCAGGAAGTTATCTTCAAGATTTAGATGCAAAAAAAAAAGGCTACTTTCTGAGGTCTGAACCTGGAAAGTACTCTCAGTCATGTCCCATGTTGCTCTGTTGGCAGCCTGTCTTTTGGCCTCTTCTGGTGTCTGGAGAGCTGTGTTCCAGAATAAACCTATAAACACTGAAAGGAGGAGGTAGTTCACCATGAACTTGGGAATTACTCAGTGTTGGGTCTGGAAGCCTGAAAATCTATGGGTGGGGCTTTTACCTACTAATTCGGGGAGGCACAGCAGATGGGAATTTATTTACTCTTGGTGCTTTTGTACATGTGATGAAAAGTATCCTGATCCTCTTCTGTGTAGGAACTCAAAAGTTCCCAAGGTAAGAGCAACCCTACTTCTAGAATCTGTATAGAAATTATTTTACTATTCGTTGCCTTACACATTGTTGCCACATGACAACCTAGGAGCCCCTGTACCGTACCTAATAAATGATCAGCTTTCACTGTGTGATTGTAGCTTCCATTGAGTCAAGGCCACATATCAGCTAAAACTTCCAATATACTGAGAAATGTGTGATGCAGGTATGAAACTCGACTCATAGACTCAGTTGTGGAAGAAAGTAACTATGTTTTGATCATTTAATATCTAAACTCAAACTCTAGCTCTCTATTGGGTTGTCAGAAAAGTCATGACATTTTTGCATAGAAAAATATGACTTTTCTGACAACCTAATATTTTAGGCAAAATGCCTACAGTCTCCATCAGACTTTTCATTTTGTTTCTCATATGAGAGTTAACAATGTGCTCCTTAAATAAAGAGGCTATTTTCCTCTCAGTTTTCTTTTACATAATAATTTTATTGTACTTTCTTACTTATGTATGATAGGTGTACATTTTTGAGAATTTGGTGTGCTTTTTCAAAATACGTATACAATGTGTAAGGTCAAATTAGGAAAATAACCATATCTAGCATCTCCAACATTTATCATCACTTTGTGTTGTACAGATTCAAGATCTGCTCTTCCGGTTATTTTGAAACATGTATTGACCTGTCACCAGTTCTCTTTACTGTGCTATAATACTCTATAACCCATTCCACTTATTTACAAGCACTCTTGTGTCTGTTCACCAATTCTCCATATTTGCCCCACTCTTCTCCCCTTTCGAACTTCTTACAACCTCCATTATACTCCCTACTTCTATATGCTTTAATCTTTTAGCTTCCACTAGTGAATGAAGACATACAACACTTGTCTTTCCAGAGCCTGATTATTTCACTCAGTTTTAGTTCCTCCAAGTTCATTTATTTTGCCTCAAATAGCAAGAACTCAACCTTTTCGTGGCTTAAGAGTATTCCATTATGCCTATATACCACATTTTCTTTATCCATTCACCAACTACTGTGCACTTCGGTTGATTCCATATCTTAGCTATGGTGAACAGAACTGTAATAAACACGGAGGTGCAGATTTCTTTCTCAGACTTTTATTTCTTGTATTAGACTTAACAGGTATTATACAGTGTTAAGACATGGGGTTGGAAATGCATCTTGATATTATCTGCTTCTGCTTGCACACTTGTAATTATCTGGGATGGCTCTTGAAAGTCAGTCTACTAAAATTACAGTTCTGTTAAACCTAATTCTCATCTAAATATAAGGCCCTATCCAGCAACTCTCTCTCTGCTAGTTTCGTGACTGCCTCCCCCGACCCAGGCACCTGAGGATTTATTTAGTCACTGCAGAGCATGCTGGTCCATGGGAAAGTCTAGGAGCCAGTCTCAGGCCAGTCTGATACTTTGTAACAACTTCTACCCTGTGTCCTCAGTCCTTCCTAAGGGGTGAGCTCTAGGTCTTTTCTGTCTTGGGACCTAAAAGTTCTATTTTGGGTTATAATTGCTCCTTACCTAAGATTCACCTAGTAAAGAGAGGGTGTGTGGCTCTTTTCTCAGAGGCCTCCCTAAGTAAGTCAAAGTCTTTATGACCTTTCCCTTGACTTACTTTCTCACCACCCCCATCCCTACATTCTCCCAAATCAAAACATTCTCTTGCTTTTCATCTTGTTCGACATTTTCCTGAATACTCCTTTCTCTAGAACAATGAACAAAGACTGCTCTAGTATATTGAATAGGGAATGAACCAAGGGCTATTAAAAAATCTTGGAAAGGAAAGCAAGTTATACTTTTAAATACTATCCACTACAAATTGTTTCATGTAAAGTTTATGGGCTGGTCTGCTAACATTACATAAACAGTTATGCGTGTGCATTTTTAATAAAGGATTGTTGAACCTGAATCGACATAACCTATATGTTAATATTTATTTTCTTTTATTCACTTTGCTATAGGGCTCACTGAAGAGAGGCAGAGAGAATAAGAAATCAGCTCCTGGGACCAGCAGTTGGGGTAATGGGTTACATTGCTGGACTCCCACATGGTCGACTGTGGTTTTAGTACTGGACCTGGTGGCTTGAAACTCACACTGGGCATTTGTGCCTGGTGGCCAAGATCCCAGGAGTCGAATGAAGGAGAAATGACTGGGTGTGGCCATCCCAGCCCTCCTGGGGTGATTTCTCGCTTTCTGTCTGTCCCTCCAGCAAGTGCACATGCCTTATAGCAAAAATCTCTCTAAAAAAATAAATCACCTCCTAGGGGGATAGCCATGCGGCAATCCCTTGTTCTCCTCCCTCCTCTTGGGATTTTGGGCATGTACTCAACACACCATGATTTTCAAGCCACCGGTCTAGAGCTTGGACTACAGTCCGCCATGTAAGAGTCCAGCACCTTAACCGCCACACCCCCTACCGGCTCCTGTATATACTTTTGGATAGCCAAAGTAATGGTAAACATTTAAAAACAAGCTTATTTTCACAATTTTATGAAAATCTTCCTACCTTACATTGTATACTTCTATTTCTTAAATAAGAAAATGAGAATAGATATAACAAGACCTTCCAAAATGTTTCTCAAGTATCTATGTGACTTCATTGGTTCTAAAATATTGATATCTTATTAGAAAATTTAATCTCTGGGGGCAAGATGGTAGGTAAGCCTGAAAACATACTGGGTCCACGTGGGTATCGAGGGTCCTGGGTAGCTGGAGGGCTGAGGAAGGGAGATTTAGACAGGATGGAACCCTTTGGGGAGTTCTTTTCTCTCTCTCTCTTGAATATGCTTTCTGTCATTAAAAAAAGTCAAGGATTTATAAGATAAGAAAAATTACAGCGTATTTTTCTGCTGATGTGAGCAATCTAATAGAAAATGTTTATGTTGAAAGTATAGAGGATATCTAGAGTAACATCCTCGAGTTGGCAAGAGGAGAGGGGATCTAGTGTACCATTAGAGAAAACAGGCTTTAATTGAACCACAGTCAGTCAGTTTACTGACAAGAACGGCACAAAGCATACAGGTTAAAAAAAAAAAAAGAAAAAAGAAAAAGTATGTGTTCTAATAATTGCAGTGGTGTTAGCTTTTATCATTTCTATTCTGATTGCTATAATTTTCTCAATAAGATATGCCATCAGGTGAAAGTGAGGATGGTGGGGTGGTGGTGCTTCGAATGGAGAAAAAAAGCTGTGAGAACGTCACTTAGGAGAGGAGAGCTCAGTCAATGAAATGTGATTACGTAAGCACTGAGAACATACTTGGGTTAGTAATCAGGAATTGCAAGTTTTGGCATAGCTCATATTTTTTTTTCTAGACATAATTATCTTCATAGGTACTGACATATAGTGGAAGTTGGGTTTTACTAAGTCTAGGTTTTTACCAGGTGAATACGAAAGAGTAAGAAAGGGGACAGTGGGACCAGCAGTTGGCGTAATGGTTATGTCACTGGACTCCCATGTAGTCGACCACGGTTCAAGTCCCGGACCTGGTGGCTTAAACTCACACTGGGTACATGTGTGTGCATGCCCAAGATCCCAAGAAAAGAATGGAGAAGGGACTATGGCATGACCATCTCCCCTGAGGGGTCATTTCTCGCTTTCTTTGTGGCTCTGTCTTTCTGGCGCATGCATGCTCCCTATAGCAAAAACCTCTCCAAAAAAAGAAAGGAGACAGGGAGTATGCAGTTCAGTTTACAAAAGACTGATTATGATTTTGGGAAAATGAAATCTAAGATAACTGAAAAGAGGGAATACAAGTAAAATGAGAAAAAAATGAGGAGATAGTGAAGTCATAAGGTGAGTCCAGGTCCCAATGACCTTGAAGAATATTGAGAATTGATGTGCTACAGAAAATGAGCTGAAGAGATAAGCAGTGGTCATAGTCGTCTACTTGAAATTGACATTGTGGATGGATGGAGTTACTCATATGATAAGGTCATTGCTGTGACAATGGGAGTGAAGTACTCAAGAAGAGCAAATGGTAATTATTGGGAGAGAAGAGGCCAAGGAATCAACAGACGAGGGGAGTGGAAGATATGAAGTCACTTAGGAAAATTTATAGGAACTGTTCAAAACTACAACCTTGATCTGCAGGGTCCAATTATCAAAGAGCAGATGATGTCTAATTACTGTCTTATGAATTAACAGGTAAATAAAATTTTATGATAGAAGAAACCTTGAAATGTAATGACAAAAGAAAAATATAGGGGTTATATGAGCCACATCAACCCAAATCTTGTGTTTTATTTCTCTGCATATATGTGTGTGTACATTCATAAACAAACATGCATATTCATACATGAATGTTCAAGTATTGGTATTCTAGAAAATTTACTTTAGATGGTCAACTGGGCTGTTCATAGTGAAAAATGTGAGAGTCTGAAAATGAGAACTACTGATAGCAAGATAGACGTTATTAACAAGTTAAATAGAACTCAGCTTTCCTTCAAGTTTTTCTCTTATTTGTTACATTGCAGGGAAAACAAACCAAACAAAAAAATTATTAATATAATCCATTTCATAAAATTGGTTATAATCATTAAAAAAATTATATTTTTCTACAATACTACAGAACGATGATATTAGACAGAAGTATATTATAGAATAGTGTGTCAAAACCTTTTTTTTTTTTTTGGAGAGGTTTTCGCTATAGGGCGCGTGCGCTCGCCAGACAGACAAAGAGAGACAGAGACAGAAAGCGAGAAATCACCCCCCAGGGGGGATGGTCACGCCGCAATCCCTTCTCCTCCATTCTCCTCTCAGGATCTTGGGCACGCACGCACACGCGCCCGGCATGAGTTCTAAGCCACCAGGTCTGGGATGCAAACCGCAGTCGACTATGTGGGAGTCCAGCGACATAGCCATTACGCTAACTGCTGGTTCCCTTCAAAACCTTTCTTCATGAAGCAATTTATTGCACAGTGGTCAGTTTACTTGAATATTAAAATTTTAGAAAGCAGAAGTATAGCGAATTTCAGCAGATATGTGAATGAGTGGGAAAAATGTAAGACTGATGCTAACTGCTTTCCCATAGATAAATAACTCCTTTTCAGTACAATCTAAATATAGGTGTATTTTTTTCTCATTTTGTTTTTTTCCTAGAGTACAACAAACATAATTATAAGGTCTCAATTATGAATTATTCTTGTATACCAGCTGAGGGCAATTTTAAAAATGCATCTAGCTAGTATAATTAAAGTTATTTTGGATCTGACTAATTATAGTGTATAGTATGAGGATAAAATTTATTTTAAGTGTCATCTGTATTTACATTGAAATCAGTTTTTGCATTTTGAGGTTTTTTTTCCATAGGGTATATGCACTTACCAGAGAGAGAAAGATAAAGTGAAAAATCATACATACATACATATACACACACACACACACACACCATGCCCAGGGAATGGCTATACCACAATCCCTTCTTCATTCTCCTCCTGGGATTTTGGGGATGCATGCACATGCACCAGGTGTGATTTTTGAGCCACCAGGTCCAGGACTCAAACCATGCTCAACTGTGGGAGTCTAGTGGTTTAAACACTATGTCACCTGCTGGCCCAAATATTACCTTTTTTTTTTAAGAAAGATTTTTGCTATAGGGCATACGCACTCACCAGAGAGACAGAAAGAGATAAATGACCCCCTGGGTGACACTATAATTCCTTCTCCTCCATTCTCCTCTTGGGATCTTGGGTACACATGTACGCACACCCAGCGTGAGTTTTAAGTCACAGGGTCTGGGACTTGGAACCGCAGTCAACTATGTGGGAGTCCAGCAGTGTAACCATTATGCCATATACTGGTCCCTATTATTTATTATTTTTAAGTGAAGGAAACCATATAAACCCTAATAGTCCATCACCAAGATTCCCAAGGCTTGGTATTCTGGCACCCATAACATGTCTGTGTTGTAAGCACCACAAAGGGGGCTTGCAGAGGAGGAGAAGCAAAAGTGAAGACACAAAGCACTCAGACCAGGGTGGAGGCAGATGGTCACATCTGTCACACCAGAGCAGTGGCAGAGCAGAGACCTATCAATGGATTTAACATCTCCTTCTGACATGGAATCAACATGATTTGGTGCTAGACAAGATTTTAATTAAAACTGACGCTTTCAAAAAGAGACTTAGAAAGGATTTAAGAAAGCAATGTGTCTGAAACTAGTATTATTCATTCAGGGCCAGTGTGAGCAAAATCTACATCTCTAGAACTGTAAATAGATCAATCAAATGGGGTTTAAAATAATTAAGAAATGGATTCCTTTTAACTCAAAGTAAATTCAGCTCTCAATTAAAATGTAAGTAACCCCAGAAAGTATACTGTTTTATCATCTAAAAATGGAAAATATTGCTAGGTAGACTTTAGTTCATAGATTTGTATTCATCATCAGGGACTATAAAGAGCTTTTGTTTCTTTTCCATATATTATTCCATATCTCCATGAACTGAAGAACCAGCCTTGCAACTAGACCACTGACAATAATTCATACCTATTTATGTTTTATTTTCTCTGCTTCTCTCTCCCCCTCATTTTTTAAGACAAAGTCTGTGTGTCAGTCCCCTGCCTTAGCCTACCATCTGGGACTACAGGAGTGTGCTGCTATACCCAGTTCTTTTTTTAGAGAGGTCTGATGATGTTGTCCACTCTAATATTGAGCCTGGCTTCTCCTGCCTCAGCCTCCCTAAATCACTGGGATTACTGGCCCACATAAATTAAACCAGAAATGAAATTCAGGCTTCCCATGCAGTCCCAGCCTGCAGAACAGAGTCAGCAATGCACACTGCTGCATTTGGGCCTCTGTGTTGTCTTACCCCATCACTCTTAGGATGTTTCTCAGATAACTGAGAGTTGAAGTTTACAAGACTGGGATGAAAAACAGCTCTCTGAGATTAAGAGTTCAGAAAAGCTTTTGAAATATAATAAAGGAAAGGTAGAAGAACAAAGACAAATTTTGTCTCCCTCACAATTCAGTCAGCGAATACCTTATAGTGAACTAATTGAAATAATGGAGAAATTAGGCTCATTTCCCAAATTCTGTTTTCCTACAAAATCATGACTAGAAATTAAAACAAGGGTGGTAGCATAAACTTTATTCAAAGCATTCCTTAGAGATAGTAAACCACACGCTTTTAGTCTGAACTCAATGAGACTTCCTCTCAACCAACTCATTATCTGTTTTATTATGCTATTACCTTTGCATGTACACAACTCCCATGGATTTTAAAAACTATATACAAGAAATGAGAATTCCCACATCCAAGAATCTCCTTAAATAGATATCTGTTTCAAATAGTCTCACCTAGATTTACTGTGAACTAAATTTCTTAAAATGAAAACTGAGTTAAAATATACCTATCAACCATAACTTAGTCAATTAGGAATGAGAGTGTTTTACATTTAAAGTTAGAAGAGATTAAAATGTAACTTGAATGTGTTACATCTATCGTTTCCCACACTGATGGAAAGAGGGGGGAAAAAGCAGCAAACACATTGGTCTTCAAGAAGTTTATGGAAGATAGAATTAAAGAGTTGATTATAGTTCAAGAAATTTTGAAACTCATGCATAGTTTCCATGAATTATTTTAATACCCACTCATATGTTTCTTTTTCATTCTTCTTTTTGCTCTGTTCCTCTTAGGCCTTGATAACATGTTACCCATGTAACCCTTGACATTGCTAAAAAAAAAAAAAAGAAAATAAAAAAAGAAAAGCCACATAACGACTCACATCTGCAATACCTTCTTAAATCTGCCATTTTCTACGAATGATACAAAGTCTTAGGAACTAAGGTCATAATACACTAAAACAGCTTAATGTTTATCTTTTCAACAATGTATATGTTTTAAAACCAAAGTTTCATTTTATATTCCCAAATATGTGCTTGCCAGAAAGACAGAGACAGACAGAAAGCAAGAAATCATTCCCCAGGGGAAATGGCCATGCCACAATCCCTTCTCTTCCATTGTCCTCTCAGGATCATGGGCACGCACGCACACACGCAAAGAGTGGGTTTAAGCCATTGTGTCTGGGACTTGAACCACGGTTGACTACACGGGAGTCCAGCAATATAGCCATTACACCAACTGCTGGTCCCCCCAAACACATTTTTTTAAAAATTCTGTTTGGGCCAGCAGATGGTATAGTGGATGAGGTGCTGAACTTCTACATGGTTAGTTGTGGTTCAAGTCCCAGATTCACAGCTCAAAATTCATGCCGGGCACATGTGCAGGAATACCGAAAATCCTGAGAAGAGAATGGAGGAGAAGGGATTACAACGTGGCCTCTCTTCTGGAGGGTGATTTCTCACTTTGTTTCTCTCTGTGTCTCTGGTGAGTGCACAAACCCTATAGGAAAAATTTCTCTCTCAAAAAAAAAAAAAAAAAGTAATTTAATTATGCCAAAGAATAAATCTTTTATAGCAGTGGAAATTTAAGCAAAATTAAAATAAAAACTAAAAATGAGTTAATTTTTTAATAAAAATTAAAAGTAGGAATAAAAAAGGTGAAGTATAAAATTGAAATAAAAATGCAGGGCAGGAAAACCTCTTCACCACAGAGACAGCTATCTATGTTGGATGCTTTTAAGGTTTTCCCTAGATGCACATTCCAGGGAGAACCAGCTTTTCATGGAATTAGACATAGATAATTCATATCTACGTCTCCCAATCCTCCCAAACTTAATCATTAACCTAGTACAAACTTCTGATATTCTAAGGCATCATTTTATATTCTTTCCAGGCCTACCTATTTATCTGCTCTTCACACTACATGTAGATAATTTTTTCTATAAATGCAAAACTGATAACATCCAGAGCTTAAAACAAGTTCCTATTATTCTTGCCATAGAAAACACGCTCTCACTCTACAAAGGCATGCCTACACTGCTTTACTTCCTGGCGTGCTCTTCTTGTGTACTCTGGTAACTCTCTGTCATGCTTGCCAAGTTCTTACTACCACCAAGCTGGTATCAATTCATCTGTTTCAGAACATCGGTCACTTCCTCAGAAAAGCTGTCCATAACTTCTGAAATCAAGTCAACCTCCCCCCATAATAAGCATGATACACCATCTGTTGAAAATATTACACACAGTTTGAATTATACAACTGCTTGCATGATTAATTAATGTCTTTCTTCACCACCATTCTGTAAAATTCACAAAGTCATGAATTCTGTTTCTTTGCTCACCAATTAATTCCTAGTTCCTAGCACTGTGTATGGTACTGAAAAGGTACTCAGTAAATTATTTGTTGAGTGAATGATTCTTATGCGTAAAAGAAAATGTCATCCCATCAACTAATTAAAGCCCGAACTTTAATGCTTTAGCATCCTTTCAACTCAATCTAACAATTATCTATTTTTTCATTTACTTTGTGACATGCACAAAGGTGAATAAGATAGCTTCTGCGTCCAAGAATCTAGTATCCTTAAAGTGGTAGAATAAATAAAATTTAAAAGTCACAGTAAAAAATAAAAAAACTAACTACTTAATATATGTCAGTCACTTGGGACCAGCAGTTGGTGAAGTGGCTATGTCGCTAGACTCCCAAGTAGTCGATTGTGGTTCAAGTCCCAGACCAGGTGGCTTAAACTCACACCATGTACATGTGTGTGTGTGCCTAAGATCCTGAGAGGAGACTGGAGAAAAAGGGACTGTGGCATGGCCATCCCCCTCCCGGGACAGGGTGGAGGGGCAGTGGTGGGTAATTTCTCACTTTCTGTCTGTCTGTCTCTGTCTTTCTGGTGACCGCATGCACCCTATAGCAAAAACCTCTCCAAAAAAAATAAGATACACACACACACACACACACACACACACACATGTCAGTCACTATTCTAAGAGAGAGATATATTTGAACTTTACAATAACTCTAAGAGGAAGGTACTACCATTAACTTATACAAGATCACATAGGTGATAAATGGAGAAATCAGGATACTAATCCCAAGTAGTCTGTATACAGAGTCTCTTAGCATCAAAACAATACTGTCTGTTGTGAAGATAGTAAGAACCTAATAAAGTCATGGGAGAAGTCCTAGGAAAACCCAAGGGATAGGAAACTTGCCAAAACACAATAATATCTGATTGGGTTTGAATGATGAACAAGAGTTGTTCATCAAGAGAAAATGTGGAAGGAGGAAGATAACCCAGGAAAACAGAATATAGAAGACAAATCAGTGTCTTGAGTGTGTATTTATATTTATGGACCGACCAGCAGATCAGAGGGAGTGCTAGAAATTAGATAAAATTAACTTGAGGCCAGATATGGAGGACTTTGAGCCCTAAATGGCTTTAACTTTTATTTTAGAGATTGAGCACTAAAAGATTTCAATCAGGTATTAATAGTATTACAGTGATGTTTGACAGCTTCCGTTTTAGACAGAATCTTGCTTTTCAGTTTCTCCATGTTATTTCCACCACTGCCTTCAAATTCGCTCTCAACCTTTATGAGTTCTCAGGAAGACCTTTTCTAACCACTTCTTGACAAGTCAGATTACCCATTTTATTTTCTTAAATGGTTTACTTATTTCATTTGGAATTTTATTCTAACACCTACTACAGCTTTTAACTATGTTTTATGGATGAGCCAAGGTCGTGAGCTTAGAAAGTTTGGTTGCACAAAAAACTGGGAATCATCAGTGGTATAATCCATAGGAATAAATGAGACAGACCAAGAAAAAACATGACAAATGAAGGACAAAGAAGCAGAGGTGAGGTAACCAAAGAATACTGTGGCACCATCACAGTAAGGTTAAACAGAAGTGGGCCCCTGGGAAATAGTCCAGAAAGGATCCTGGGAGGAAGAAGGAAGATCAGGAGGAAAATTCAACATGGCAGGCAGAAGCTAAGATTACACTGAGGTGCTATTCTCCAGTGACAGATGCTATACAGAGATGGGGTAAAACAGATTAAAACCAGCAGTTGATTTGACCTCCTCCAGAAGAACTCCCATAAAATGCTGGGAGGAAATAAGACAGCTATTTAAGACTTGAATAGAAACAGTAAACACAGACTACATTTTAAAGATATTCTGTGGTTAAATAAATAACCATAGACTGTCTTGGAGTAATCAGAGAATAAGTTCTTTCCAGACACTAAAGGAGAACAGACTCAGTTTATCCGTTCCATCTAATTACTCAAGTTTTCTGAGATAACTCAATTTAATGTACTTTCAAACTCTTACAGAAAGATACCCCCCCTTTACCACTGATACCCTCCCCCTTTATCACTTTAGAAGTGCCTATCCAGGGACCAGCAGATGGCTTAATGGTTATGTTGCTGGACTCCCACATAATGCACAGGGGTTCAAACCCCAAACTCAGTGACTTAACATGCCAGGCAGATCTCAAGAGGAGAATGGGGGAGAAGGGCCCTTTACCGCTGATACCCTCCCCCTTTATCTCTCATACTCCCTTGAGGAAGTTAGAAGTGCCTATCCAGGGACCAGCAGATGGCTTAATGGTTATGTTGCTGGACTCCCACATAATGCACAGGGGTTCAAACCCCAAACTCAGTGACTTAACATGCCAGGCAGATCTCAAGAGGAGAATGGGGGAGAAGGGACTGCAGCATGCCACCCCCAAGGGGGTCATTTCTTGCTTTCTGTCTCTGTCTCTCTGGAGAGCACATGTGCCTTTAAAAAAAAAAAAGTAACCGCCATACAATATTTTTCTCCATTGTTTACTTTAGCACTTAAATTTATGTTTCCCATTAAAGTTCATCGACGGTGTACCGAATTAAATTCTTAAGAAATGAGCATTTAGTCAGCATCTCTATTTACCTTTTTATATATTGTAAAGATAAAGGAACCATCTGGAAACAGAAAATTTGTAAACTTAACTTGTTGGGTAAGTTGATAGCACAGAAGCTGATTTATCAGCTTTAAACTTGACTTGCTATTTAATGGCATTCATGTACACTATTTGACGGGCAAGATGGCTATACTACGGCTTCAGTTTTCAACATGAGATTCAATCATTGTGGTTGGTGATTTTTATTTCATGTCATCAAAGAACAAAAGAACACTTTACTTACCTCTTATTTAGCAAATCACCTACTAAACTGAACCTTAAAACAAGTTTCAAATGTTCATAAAATTAGATTCTTGAATATAACTGTGGCTTTCCCAAGACTACAAAAACTTTACTCATTCATCCAGGACTAAGCATTTCATAATATAAAAATGGCTGGAGAGGAACTATATCACAACACTTTATAAAAGCAGTCACCTGGGAACCAGCAGTTAGCATAATGGCTATGTCGCTGGACTCCCAAGTAGTCGACTGCGGTTCGCATCCCGGACCCGGTGGCTTAAAACTCACGCCGGGCACGTGTGCATGTGTGCCCAAGATCCCAAGAGGAGAATGGAGGAGAAAGGATTGCGTCGTGACCATCCCCTCTGGGGGGTGATTTCTGGCGAGCGCACCCGCCCTATAGCAAAAACCTCTCAAAAAAAAAAAAAAAAGAAAAAAGCAGTCACCTTTGACTATGAGCCAAAGAATAGAAGGATTTCAAATTATTTAGTAACTATGTGGTAAAATATTGAATAGAACCACGCTGTTTAATTAAAACCCTAGCAAGATGGGGTATGGTGATTAAGGAGCTGGACTCTCACGTGGCCTACCACAGTGTGTCCCAGACCTGTCAGCTTGCTTTCTCACTTTCCCTTTTTCTCTCTCTGGTGAGCATACATGCCCTATAACAAATTTAAAAAAATAAATAAAAACAAATAAATAATTCTTAAAAAAAAAACCTAGCAAGATATGAGAATTAACCGTGAAGAATAAAAAAGAAGTCCTAAAGTAGATACTAAATTTTGTATGCTTTGTTTTATTATGCTATATCTAAGAAAAAAATAAAGGCAATTAGTATTGCATCCAAAATAGTATTTGTACACTGTAGGATATTTTTTCTGTTTACAAATGTTGACAAGTTCAAACTTCAAAAAACTCTTAAAATCATCCAAAGTTACAAGTTTTCATTTTAATTTTTCTAAATTTATTATAATCTCTCTATATAAATTATATATTAGTACATTAACAAATACACATTTATATATAATAAATATTTTCATATATTATAGAAAATGTTTATTATTTTTTTGAGAGGTTTTTGCTGTGGGGCGCCTGCACTCACCAGACAGACAGAGACAGAAAGCGAGAAATCACCCCACAGGGGGATGGCCACACTGCAATCCCTTCTCCTCCATTCTCCTTTCGGGATCTTAGGCACACAGGCACACATACACAGTGTGAGTTTTAAAGCGCCAGGTCCGGGACGTGAACCACGGTCGACTACATGGGAGTCCAGCGACATAACCTTTACACTAACTACTGGTCCCAAAAATGTATTATTTTAATTACAGAAGTAAACACCTATTGAGAAATTGTAAGTTCACCATTAAGTACAAGGCACCAATTCCATTTTTTGTACCATTATTCCTAATCATTTAACATCACTTAAAATTCAACAAGCTATAATCCATGTTACAAATACAAATGACCAAGAGCTAAAGTTATGAGGACTCGAGTTATACAAATAATCAGAAATGTTCATCATTACTGCATTGATCTGTGTTTGCTTAGGTCACATTTTTTTAAAACAATAATTTATATTTAATTTTTATTTATTCATTCATTTATTTTAATTTGACCAGAGAGAGAAACACAGAGAAAGAGAGAAAGCAAGTCACCAGGTCTAAGACTCGAACCATGGTGGACCACATGGGAGTGTCCAACGCCTTAACCACCACGTCACCTGCTGGTCCCAGGTCACATATTTTTAAAGCTTCACTGGAGTTATCAAAACTCCTAGCTTTAATAAAACAATCACAGTAATCTTAGGCTTAGATAACTGTCATTTAGCTGTTACTTCTCAATTTACTTGAGTAAATAAGATCACCTTCCTTTTGGTTATTCCAGTAATCTTGAGCCCTTTGAGAATCCAGGAAATCTAAAGTGCCACATCCAGCACGTAGGCGGCTGATGGAAGGAAAAAAGGTTTATTTAAAAAAGGACTAAAATCACTTCCTGTGGTTAATGTTTTAGAACCCAGTCCAGAACAGTCTGTACCAATATTGTGGGTTTGTTGGTATCTTATTTATGAGCATCGGAAACAGACTTGCGCTGGTGCCATGCTTTGAGTAGGATGCACGTGTGAAACAGATGGAACTTGTATTTCTATCAGAAGCAATTAAAGACACTGAATATACTGCCAAATACCACAAATATTAAACCATTTTAGAATAAATTTACTATTGCTTTGACAGCAGTTTCAACAAAATAACAAGTTATTCCAAAGAATAAGATTGAGTGTATTGAACTAAGAGAATTATTGCAATTTAAAATAGGGTAGTTTGGTATAGCTTAATTTTATTAATACAGTACAAGTCTGCATAGATTTAGAGTTATGGATTTTATTTTAATAAAATACATAAGGCTCTCGCATGTGAAAAATTAGGAAACAGCTTTTAAACAAGCTCTCCCAAGGAGAAATTATTATGTCAGAAGATAAATGAGCCAAATACTAAACATTGAAGTGGCTTTCCTTGCAGTGGAAGAGGCCACCCAAAGGAGACTCCCCATTAGGATACCACTCTCTCATGAGTTTCAACCACCTTCTGGGATTCCTTTTTTAAAAGATGTCAAATGTTTCAGAGAGAACAGTCAGGATAGCCAGAACAATGGGATAATAAACTAGAAGGTACTGGTGATGCTGGCCAGGGCAATTTTAGTTGAGATGGGAGTTCAGCATAGACACCAGTGGGCTGAGAACTATTGATAAATGGAAGGTGACCTAAGAGAATCCCCCCCCCCAAAATTAAAAATTGAACTTATTTCTAAACAAAAATACATGTCTGTCATTCAAAAAACAGAAGTCAATAAAATAAGCAGGTTTTAAATTTCTACCTATGAATGACTGTTTCATATAAATAAAACATGATATACAAGGGGTCTTCAAAAAGTCCATGATAACAAGGAAAATGCATATTATGAAAGAGCTATACATGGATTTCACTTTTTTCTTTTACATAATAAACTTGCATTTTAATTCTATGTTTCCATGAATTTTTGTGAGGCCTCCTTATATAAAATGGCAAAGTTTAGTGAAAGGACATGAGATACATCGTGTCACCATACTCTAGGGGTGGGTGTTTTAATCAGGGAAATACTGTTTTAGTCTTTTTATATACTTGCCAGAGAAAGAGACAAAGAGAGGGAGAAAGCACTCACAAGTGAGGTGTGGTCAGACCACAATCCCTGCTCATTCATTTCTTCATCATATTAGGATCTGAAGCATGCATGCACATGTATTTGGCATGTTTTTTTTAAGTCCCCAGGGTGGGGATTCAAACTATGCAGTCAGCCATGTAGGATCCAGTTTCCTTAACCACTAGGCCACTAGATTGGTCTTGGGAGAGCTTGTTTAAAAGCTGGAACTAAAATGGCAAAAGTAGTTCATATACCTATCCCCATACATGGCCACCCATTTTAGTAGAAATTAAACCTGAGTTAAATTTCCCTCTTTTAGTATCAGAGATTTTCCACGTAGATGAATTTGAACATAAAAATTTGAGTTCATATTGTTAATAAGAGACATATAAACCAAAATACAAAAGTGTAAAAGATAAAGGAATAGAAAATGTATATAAGGGGACCTGCAGGTGGTGTGATGGTTAAGGCACTGGACACTTCCATATGGTCAACTATGGTTTGAGTTCCAGACCTGGTGGCTTGTGCGCGCGCGCACGTTCTCTCTCTCTCTCTCTCTCTCTAAATGACCAAGAGCTAAAGTTATGAGGACTCGAGTTATACAAATAATCAGAAATGTTCATCATTACTGCATTGATCTGTGTTTGCTTAGGTCACATTTTTTTAAAACAATAATTTATATTTAATTTTTATTTATTCATTCATTTATTTTAATTTGACCAGAGAGAGAAACACAGAGAAAGAGAGAAAGCAAGTCACCAGGTCTAAGACTCGAACCATGGTGGACCACATGGGAGTGTCCAACGCCTTAACCACCACGTCACCTGCTGGTCCCAGGTCACATATTTTTAAAGCTTCACTGGAGTTATCAAAACTCCTAGCTTTAATAAAACAATCACAGTAATCTTAGGCTTAGATAACTGTCATTTAGCTGTTACTTCTCAATTTACTTGAGTAAATAAGATCACCTTCCTTTTGGTTATTCCAGTAATCTTGAGCCCTTTGAGAATCCAGGAAATCTAAAGTGCCACATCCAGCACGTAGGCGGCTGATGGAAGGAAAAAAGGTTTATTTAAAAAAGGACTAAAATCACTTCCTGTGGTTAATGTTTTAGAACCCAGTCCAGAACAGTCTGTACCAATATTGTGGGTTTGTTGGTATCTTATTTATGAGCATCGGAAACAGACTTGCGCTGGTGCCATGCTTTGAGTAGGATGCACGTGTGAAACAGATGGAACTTGTATTTCTATCAGAAGCAATTAAAGACACTGAATATACTGCCAAATACCACAAATATTAAACCATTTTAGAATAAATTTACTATTGCTTTGACAGCAGTTTCAACAAAATAACAAGTTATTCCAAAGAATAAGATTGAGTGTATTGAACTAAGAGAATTATTGCAATTTAAAATAGGGTAGTTTGGTATAGCTTAATTTTATTAATACAGTACAAGTCTGCATAGATTTAGAGTTATGGATTTTATTTTAATAAAATACATAAGGCTCTCGCATGTGAAAAATTAGGAAACAGCTTTTAAACAAGCTCTCCCAAGGAGAAATTATTATGTCAGAAGATAAATTAAACATTGAAGTGGCTTTCCTTGCAGTGGAAGAGGCCACCCAAAGGAGACTCCCCATTAGGATACCACTCTCTCATGAGTTTCAACCACCTTCTGGGATTCCTTTTTTAAAAGATGTCAAATGTTTCAGAGAGAACAGTCAGGATAGCCAGAACAATGGGATAATAAACTAGAAGGTACTGGTGATGCTGGCCAGGGCAATTTTAGTTGAGATGGGAGTTCAGCATAGACACCAGTGGGCTGAGAACTATTGATAAATGGAAGGTGACCTAAGAGAATCCCCCCCCCCAAAATTAAAAATTGAACTTATTTCTAAACAAAAATACATGTCTGTCATTCAAAAAACAGAAGTCAATAAAATAAGCAGGTTTTAAATTTCTACCTATGAATGACTGTTTCATATAAATAAAACATGATATACAAGGGGTCTTCAAAAAGTCCATGATAACAAGGAAAATGCATATTATGAAAGAGCTATACATGGATTTCACTTTTTTCTTTTACATAATAAACTTGCATTTTAATTCTATGTTTCCATGAATTTTTGTGAGGCCTCCTTATATAAAATGGCAAAGTTTAGTGAAAGGACATGAGATACATCGTGTCACCATACTCTAGGGGTGGGTGTTTTAATCAGGGAAATACTGTTTTAGTCTTTTTATATACTTGCCAGAGAAAGAGACAAAGAGAGGGAGAAAGCACTCACAAGTGAGGTGTGGTCAGACCACAATCCCTGCTCATTCATTTCTTCATCATATTAGGATCTGAAGCATGCATGCACATGTATTTGGCATGTTTTTTTTAAGTCCCCAGGGTGGGGATTCAAACTATGCAGTCAGCCATGTAGGATCCAGTTTCCTTAACCACTAGGCCACTAGATTGGTCTTGGGAGAGCTTGTTTAAAAGCTGGAACTAAAATGGCAAAAGTAGTTCATATACCTATCCCCATACATGGCCACCCATTTTAGTAGAAATTAAACCTGAGTTAAATTTCCCTCTTTTAGTATCAGAGATTTTCCACGTAGATGAATTTGAACATAAAAATTTGAGTTCATATTGTTAATAAGAGACATATAAACCAAAATACAAAAGTGTAAAAGATAAAGGAATAGAAAATGTATATAAGGGGACCTGCAGGTGGTGTGATGGTTAAGGCACTGGACACTTCCATATGGTCAACTATGGTTTGAGTTCCAGACCTGGGGGCTTGTGCGCGCGCGCACGTTCTCTCTCTCTCTCTCTCTCTCTTGTCACAATAAATGAATAAATCAAATTAAATAATTCTTAAAAAAAGGGTATATGAAACAAATGCTAGTAGTATATATAATAATGTAGAAATGTTAGTCAGGAAGAATAGATTCAATGTTAAATTATTACATGGTAAAAGTAATAGCTATCAACATTATAAAAAATTAACTCAATCTGAAGCATATTATTATTATATCAGAAGAAAATAATGTGCCTAAATATAAGTAAAAACAAAAATCCTAACACCTGTATAGAATGCATCTGTTTTAAAAACTGTGTCATTAAAAATTGTGTTATAGAAAAATATTCAGTGATTCTGAACATTGTCCTTAAGGTACGTACTGTTGGGTTATAAAATACAGGGACCAGCAGGTGGCATGGTAGTTGAGGCACTGAACACTCCCACATGGCCAACCACAGGTCAAGTCCTGGACCTGATGGCTCTCTCTCTCTCTCTCCCTCTTCCTCTCCCTCCCTCCCTCCTTTTACCCCCTTCTCTCCCTCCCTCCTTTTACCCCCTTCTCTCCCTCCCTCTGTGTGTCTTGCTCTGGTCAAATTTTTTTAAAAAATGAATAAATAAAATTAAATAATTCTTTAATTTTTTTCATTTAACCTTATTCATTTATTTATTCATTTGTTTATTTCAATTTGACCAGAGAGGGACAAAGAGAGAGAGAGAAAGAGACAAAGTGAGAAAGCAAGCTGCCAGGTCCAGGACTCAAACTGCAGTCTGCCATGTGGGAATCCAGCGCCTTTAACCACCAAGCCATCTGCTGGCCCAAATTAATTCTTCTAAAAAAATTCCTTATTTAAAAAATTGTATGTAAAATACAGATTCACATATATGAGGGAAAAAAATAAAGAGTAAGAAATACATCAAAATATCAAAAATGGTGTACAGAATTACAAGCAAATTTTTTTCAGGAAAACTTTTCTTTTGAAGAATTATTTTAACTTTATTTATTTTATATGATCAGCTAGTGACTGAGTGAGAGAATAAGAGTAAGAGAGTGAGAAAGAGAGAAAGTGAGAAAGCGAGAAAGTGAGCCACCAGGTCCGGGACTCAAAACACAATCAGCCATGTGGAAGTCCAGCACCCCCAACCACCACGCCACCAGCCAGCCTCTACAGGCAATATTTTTAAGACTGGTTTTTTGCTTCTATTTTATTTTCTGTAATGAACATGTAACATTTATTAAAATTACTTTTAGAATGGTGACCATTGGCTTTATCTCATTTGATAACCTATTTTTTAACCTTAAAATTACTGTGTTTCTGTTTTATTTCAAATGTTTCATCTACCAATGTCAGGTAAAGAAATCTATATCAAGAGATGACAAAGTCACTTATGAATAAAAAATGCCATTACCATTTTAAGAAACTTAAATTCGTTTAAGAAACGAATGAGAATTTTATATGAACAATAAAATTATTAAAGTATAAAAAACATTTTAAATGTTATAAATAGGTAAAAATGTTAAAAAATCATGTTAAACATTTCACAGAATTGGCTGCTAAATGTGTCTATAATATTTCTTTATATGACTTCCTAAAATGTTATATTAAATATATAAGCAAAATATTTTCTGCTAAGATTTTTTTTTGGGGGGGAGGGAGGGTCTGGAAAAGTAAGCTATATAAGTACATTTTCAGGAAGGAAATTAGTTTCAGCCAAATTAAATAGTTTTTCCTTCTCCTTCCTCTTGGTGCCTTCATTATAAAACAATACCAAATTTTAACATTGTAGAGGAATACCAAATCCATTAGATTCAGCCCATCTATGTATCGTATAACTAAATGGAATAAAATTTATTATCTATTATTCTTTTTTTATGCAAGAGGTAAAATACAGACACATCTCTCTTACAGACTATAATGGGGAAAGCAGGGTACTGGGGTGGGGGGGGACAAATACACTGGAATTAAGACTTCTTTCCCATAGACTATTGCTTTGACTTTTTGGAGTCTCTACCACGTAACTATTTCCATCTATTCCATTAATAATATGTATGGACTACTTTTTAGTCACTAGATATTATGAATGGGATGAGAGCAATAAGTGAAAAAATGAATTGTAAATTGGAGGGATGAGGGGAAGGGTGAAAGCAGTGAAGGAAATAAAAATACTTAAAAGTCAAGGAGCTTCTGCTCTAGTGGCTTATTAGCTGGAGTGGTCAAGGAGGACTGCCCAACGTAATTGACCTATGAGCTGAGATCTGAAGGATGAGGAGCCACATGTACAGAACATAAAGCGGAACAATCCAATACAATCCAAGCAATCCAATGCAAGAGTAGGTAAAATGGGAAAGCGCTTGGCTTATGAGAAACTGAACTGAAGCTAGCATGACCAGGGGGAGCGCAGGGGCTGGGAGACACAGATGGAAAGATTGGCAACTATGAAGTCATGTAGGGACCCAGAGACTACAACAAGTTCAGATTTTACATATAAAGGGAAGGCAAGCAAAGAAGTCATATAAATAATACTCACATGCACCTATACACTTGTAAACTTTAAAACAAACAAACCAACAAACAACACTGCCTGTTATGTGATCTATTGTAGCAAAGCAGAACGTTGAAACAGGGTACTTTGATGGTGACTAGGTCTAGGATAGTGGAGTTGAGCATAACAGGAAGAGCTTGAGACGGATTTTGAAAATATTAATGGAAATGTAAGGCCTCACTGATACATTGGATATGAGGGATGTGGCAGGGGAATCTGGGGTCTCAAATAGGAACAAGTCAGCTGGGGGCATGTGGTTAAGGTGGCTGGATGCCACATTGTCGACTGCATAGTTCAAGTCTCACACCCAGCAGCTTGAAAAACTCACTGGGCACTTGTGTGTACATGTCAAAAATCCCAAGATGAGGATGTAGGAGAAGGGACTACAGTATGGTCATCCAACCTGAAAGGGGGGGAGGGGTAGAAGGAGGATGCTTTCTCACTTTCTCTCTCTGGTGAGCCCATGTGCCCTCTGACGAATTAAAATAAATGAATAAGAACCAGCTAATCAGAAAATGCTGATGCCAAATACTGAGATGGGAAGATATGGCATGAGGGTAGAACCCAAGCAATCTGTTCATCTTAAAAATGTGAAGCATCCAGATATGAGACATATATATCAGGCTCGTTTCAGAGAGAGGCTAGAGCTGGTTATAAATTTAAGAGATAGCAGCGTATGTGTAGTCTTAAAGGCATGGAAATACATGATGTGCGCAGTTAGAAGGTAATAAAATTATATCGGTCTTTGCGGTTGGGGAAAGACTGCATAAAACATGCCTTTTTGCTCTGATGCTTAGACATCTGGGGTCCTACTAACCCCAGGAGTGGGGGATTGGGAGGAGTTTGGGAAAGTAGTGGGGGGGGGCTAGGGCAGACTACCCTCCTAGAATTCCTTATTAAAAAAAAAAAATCCAAAAGAGTGCACCTTTCATATGCAAATCAACCAGCCCAAAGTCCATACCACTCCGCATCACTACTGTTATTGGGATTTTGCAGAGCTCTCACTCCAAGCCACTAAGCCCCTCTTCTTTCTAACTACCCTAGGGCTAGGTAGCCAGTTCTAAACTCATTTACTCTCCCTTGCTTAGCCTTTCCTGTGGAAACCACAATAAAGGCATTTGCACGGGTTTTCCCCTCTCTATCTCCTGACAGTGATGTGCTCCCAAGGGGCTGTGGATGCCTGTTCCCTCCTCTCCGGAGCTGTAACAAACTATCTCTTTAATGGCAAAGGTCTCCTGATCTGTTGGTCTCATCATCCCTGAATAATAATAAAATGTACATTTCAAAACAGAAATTCAAATGCATGGAAATGTGTTTTTAAAATTCTAGATTTTTTTTTTTTTAATTAGGTGTCATACTGTACCAAGCTGTATTTCTCTCTGGTGCACTTGTCTCTTGTTTCTCTACTTTCTCCTCCGTAAAAGTTGCTTTTGACTTCCTAATGGTCCCAGCTGTTTTCCCAGATCCCCTAAAGAACTAGTTTACCATGAGGAGACACCTCATATTAACATGCTTTACACAAGCATATCTACCATTAATTCTTCCTAACAATGAATTACCAAAAATATTAGTCTAGGAAACTTGGTGAGAATGAATAGGAAAGTAAAAGTTTCCTAAAGTTACTATTCAAATGATATGAGCTGTATAATCTTGTGTCTCCCTGAATACAATAATTTCTTAATCAGAGGGATAAAAGGCCCTATTACCCTTGTGTCCCACTTTTAAAAATAAATGTTAACTATTGTTTGTATATGTATGTATATATGTTGCTTTTAAATAACATTTTCTAGAAAAGTTATTGTTCAAAAGCTGAAAATAACTTATTATTAACTGCTTAAGTGCTTTTATAAAGTCAGATTCAGAATTTTAAGTTCAATTTATTACCTCTATTTTTATGAACTTTAAACTTACAATCTGGTGGTCAATCTTTATTAATTCTATTTTTAAGCCATGAAATGAAATTAACTGTAGAACTGTTTAAAAGTCATGCTTACTAAAATAATCATTACATAAAATATGTGGTCTTTCCTGAAAAGAAATTACAATTCTTATTACTGCAAAATCATTTTGATTCATAGCTGAATGACATCCATATGAGATGAAATTAAACATATTAAACATTTAATGTTAGAATATTACTCTTGACAAACACTGTAAAATGTTAAACTGTTTCTAGTAGAACAAGTTACACGAGCACTGTTGAAGCTAATAATATGTGGGGTCCGGGGCTGGTGCTACAGTAACACAACTGGGCCCAAATGGGATGGTCCTCAGTTCACACACTGAGCCCTCCTTGTGGATGTTGGATCAGGACATGTGCCCATAATGCAGGCTGAATGAGACTGAGGGTAGACCATGGAGGGAAGATAACTGGCAGTATCTGTCTGTCTTATGGAAAAAATAAAATTTTTTAAAAACCTCATAATTCAAGGCCAAGAGGTAATGGTTAAGGCATTGGAATCCCACATGACTGACTGGATTCGAGTCCCAGGCCGGGAGTCTTGCCTTCTCACTTTCTTTTTCTCTCTGGTGAGTGCATGTGCCCTATAACAAATTAAAAATTATTCATAATGAATTTTTTTAAACTTCATAATTCATCTGTCCTAAAACGAGGAGGTAAACAAGCTATATTAACAAAGAAAAATAGCCTCTTCAGAGAAGTACTATAGAAAATGAAATGAATATAATAAAAAGTTATGGATGAAATCAATTAGGTCTTTGAAAAGGTAATAACCCTTCCATACACATATTTAACTGAATCATTGGCTGGCTGTAATGGTTTATTCTACATAATCATCATTTAATGTTTTAGATTTCAAACTGTGGAATTAAAAAAAAAGTCTCTGAGTCGTGTAAGGAACTTTTCCAGTTATGCCCATTTTATTACTTAAATAAAGAGAAACACCATTCTTAGAGATCCCTTCACAATTCATTTATATACCAATAGGCAACAGTATTTATACAAACTTATTATACTAATACATTGCATTAGTATATTGTATAAATTATTAGTAACTTCTATTATCAAGCCTGTTTGTGTTTATGACATTTTAAAAGTTAGCAAGCTTAAGAATGTGGAGGTGTTATATGACATACTATTTCCATCAGGGCTATAGAAAACAGACAAGATATTGAACATTACTGTCTACCACATATTCTTACTCCTAATAGTTTTAGCATTTATTGATGCTCATGACTCACTCAGTTATTCAATAGCATTACAAAATGTGATTTGCTAATGTTGTCATTCC
>NW_006159811.1:3054783-3064501 GCF_000334495.1 Tupaia belangeri chinensis
GTATTTCAGCTGGGATCTCTCTGTAAAGAATGTTCTCTCACCACTGGAGGTTATTTCTGCTCTGAATTACATCATGAAGAAACTGAAATTAACAATATTTAGCAGACAAAGTTTGTTAAAGAGGAAGGAACAATCACCTCAGCAAAGGATGGATAAGAGATATAGTAATAGGTGATTATATTTTGAACATTGAATTTTGACAGATGTTAATTCAGGAATATAAAGTCTGTATTTCTAAATTGCAGCCCTCCATAAATATACCAGAAAAAGAATCTTTCAACATTTTTCATATATTAGTAAAATGTCCTGAACTTCAAGAAGACTTTCACTTATGATAAAATGATTTTTTAAAAATTTGTATGTCAGAAAAAATACATATTAAAATACTTTCACTAGAATCCAGAAATAAACCCCAAAACACACAGCCAACTAATTTTTTTGATAATGGGCACAAGTTAACCTAGTGGGAAAAAGAAAATCACTTCAGCAAATAATGGTGGAAGAACTGGATATCCTACCTGCAGAAAAATGACACTGGACCCCTATCTTTCACTATTAACAAAAATCAACTAAAAAAATGGATCAAAGATCTAAACATAAAACCTGAAACTATGAAACTATTGGTGGAAAACATAGGGGAAACTCTTGGAGACATTGGAGTTAGTAAAGATTTTACAGTAAGAACCCCCTAGAGTACAGACAATAATCTCAAAAATAGACAAGTGAGGTTACATCAGATTAAAAATTTTCTGTATGGCAAAAGAAATAATCATTGAAGTGAAGAGACAACCCCTGGAATGGGAAAATATATTTGCAAATTATGCCTCATATAAGGGATTGATAACTAGAATATAGAGGGAACTCAAGCAGTTTATTCCGCCCCCCCCAAAAAAAATAAATTAAAAGATGGGAAATGACATCTTGATTATATTCATTGTCCCAATCCAAGAACAAGGATGTCCTTCCATTTTTTTACATCATATTTAAACATCTTTTTCAGTTTTCCTTACAAAGGTCTTTTACTTCTTTAGATTTGTTTCTAGATATCTTATTTGTTTTGCTGCTATTGTAAATGGGATAACTTTCTTCAAATCTGTCTCAATCTGCACATTACTGTTGAATAAAAAGGTAAAGGTTTTTGTGGACTGACTTTGTCTTCTGCAACTGTACTGAATAATTTATCACTTCTAGAAGTTTTTTCATGGATACCTTAGGATTTTCTAGGTATGTAGATGTCAAGGTGACAGTCCTACCCAGATTAATCTACATGTTTAAAGCAATCCTGATCTAATTACCTGAGACATTCTTCACAGAAATAGAAAAAAAAATTATAAACTTTGACTGGAATCAATAAAGACCTCATCATTTTTTTTTAAGAGAGACTTTTGCAACAGGGCATGTGTACTCACCAGAGAGACACAGAGAGACAGAAAGCAAGAAATTACCCCCCGACCCCAGGGATGGCCATGCCACATTCCCTTCTCCATTCTCCTCTAAGGATCTTGAGCACACACACACATGCACCCAGTGTGAGTTTTAAGCTGCTGGGTCTGAGACTCAGAGGTCAACTACATGGGAGTCCAGCTCCTTAACCACTCCATCTGCTAGTTCCAAAAAAGATCTTGTATTTCCAAGGCAATACTATATCAAAATAATAAACTAGGAGGTATCTCACTACTCAACTTTAAAGTATACTAGAAAACAATGATAATTAAAGCAGTATGGACTGCCACAAAAATAGATACAGATGAATGGAATAAAGAATCCAGAAATAAACACCAAATCAGTTGACTGATCTTTGATAAAGGTATAGACAATACAGTGGAGAAAATAAAGTCTCTTTGGCAAATGGTGTTGGGAAAATTGAAAATTCATCTACAGAAAAATGAAACTAGTTCCCTATCTCTTGACATTAACTAGAGTTGACACAAAATGGATTAAACACTTAAATATAAACCCTCTAATCACAAAACTACTCTAACCTTCGATGAGTGCATGTGCCCTATAGCAAATATCTCTCCACAAAAAAATGACTTCTGAAATTTTTTTAAACTGTTTTCATTCAGATTTTTATAACAAAATTCACCTGGTTATAACCTACACTTTAATTTGTTCTAATTACACATTATAAAAGATTATGGGGAAACATATACAGAAGACAAAATTAAGAATTATAAAGCTTTTCAAAAATATTTTATCCATGATCCAATGTTAACAAGAAATCAATGCAATTCATCTAAAATATAACTATTGATAGAGAATGCTAAAATGCATATCTGGTATATTAGTTTTCTATTGCTCTTTTAAATCATCTTAGAGGTATAAAACAACGTAAAATATCATCTTACAATTTTGGAGTTGGGGTTCTAGGGGAAACTTTTTTTCCCCTGCTTTTTCCAACTTCTAGAGTTGTGGCCTTCTTCAATCCTCAAAGCAGCAAAAGCAGGTCAAATCCTCACATATATCACCCTGACCTCTTTTTCTGTCTCCTTATTCCATTTCTAAAGACCTGTGCGATCACACCCACCCCACTTTATTGTCAGCCAATTAGCAAACCACCTTATCTCCCCTTTATGCAGCATTCCAGGGACAAGGACATGAACATCTCTGTGGGTGTGAGGAGGCATCATTCTGCCTCCCATACCTCAATTCTCCTTGAATCATCTGAATTAAAACTTTATGATGGCAGAGGGAGAGAGGGAATCAAGGACGGGGAAAAAAGCAGAATATATAGGAAACAAGAAATGGAAAATTATTTGTTGACAATAACACGTATGTTGATGTGCTCGATTGAGCCAATACACAGTGTATTCTGGATGGGAAATCTCATTCTGTATGCTATAATGATGTATAGTAAATGAATGTAAATAAATAAATTTAAATTTAAAAATAAAAAACTTACATATTTGTTACTAAATACATTTAAAAGACCAAAGTTGAGGTAATTGTCATCTACTGAGACCTAGTGCGCAGCAAGAAACCTGATTCAAATCTTAGCTTTGGCATTTAATGGATGTTTGAGCATATTTTTTTAATTAAGATACTGCTTTCCTCATCTAACAAGGACAGTAATACGTCACAGGATTGTTGTAAGGATATGGTCATATTAAAGAAGGAGCATTAGTCCAGCTCTGTGAAGCGGTAGTAATGTGCTGCTCAAGAGAAGCCAAATTGCACATGGTGACTATGGTTCAAAATCTGTCAGCCTGAAGTACAGCAGGCATGTATGTGAGTGCCCAAGATCCAATGCACGGCAGGACTAAAGGAAGGGAATCATGGCATAACCACATGCTGTGGAGGGTGAACATTTATCTAATGTACACACAAACATACACATGAACATAAATAATAATAAAAAAAATTTTAAGAGGAAACACAATCCTGACAGGATAAGTCTTCAATGGTCAATAACATCATTAGATAATTGGAAACCTCCTCTAACTTCTGCCCAAACACTGCTTTTCTTCATCTATTCCTTGTTCTGTTCTTTGTAATTTTAACTTGAACAATTTCTAAGATGCACTTGCCTGCATGCCAAAATATCTTAAGTCTATGTGCTAAAGCTTTGTTTTTTGGATGACTTAATAGATATCTTAGGAGAGGGACCAGCAGTTAGCGTAATGGCTATGTTGCTAGACTCCCACGTAGTCAACTCTGATTTGAGTCCCAGACCTGGTGGCTTGGACTCACGTCGGGCGCATGTGCGTGCGTGCCCAAGATCCCAAGAGGAGAATGGAGGAGAAGGGATTGTGGCGTGGCCATCCTCCCTGGGGAGTGATTTCTCGCTTTCTGTCTCTCTGTCTCTCTCTGTCTATCTGGCGAGTGCACGCGCCCTGTAGCAAAAACCTCTCCAAAAAAAGAAAGAAAAAAAAGACAGATATCTTAGGAGAATTATAATCATGAATGGTACTTTAACCTCCCCAAAAAGAACACTTTATGGGTGATGTTATTATTAAGTAATAGACCAAAGTATTTCCCTCTAAATTGCTTATTCTCTAATGGTCATGATCAGAGAAAAAGATGGAGCCAGGACTGATATTTCTGCAAAGTATTTAATGTGTACTTTCTTATTGATCTAATATGCACTTCTGGTAAAAGAATTTCAAGCATAATAAAAATCTTCCCTTAAATTCTATATTCCCAGATAGAGTTGCCACCTGTGCAGTTACAGAGCCATTTTACAAGAGTTTCTGACTTCTCCCCCTCTTTTATTACTATCCAGTTTCAGATAGTAATCCTTTCTCATATAATTGCTTAGAACATGTGTATCCCCTTATTTTCAAATACCACATAGATCAGAACACAAAAATATTCCGTTTCTTCATTTCTTGGAATGAGCTCTCTACAATGAACTTTTGATATTGTTAGCCATTTCCCAGTTTCTAAAGATAAAACAAGTTCATACTGGAAATTTCTTAGATATACGGGAGAAATAAAGGGGGAAAATTCACAGCAGCGCTTCTATCACAATCTATTATCTGCTACCAGATATGTAATAGTTCAAATAGAATCTCTATTTTCAGGTTTTCAGGTGAGGATTCTTGGGACCAGCAGATGACATAATGGTCACATTGCTGGACTTCCATGTAGTCAAGCACAGCTCAAAGTCCTGGACCCAGCTTAAAACTCACGCTGGGCACATGTGCATGTGTGTTCAAGATCCCAAGAGGAAAATGGAGGAGAAGGGATTACGATGTGGCCATCACCCCTGGGGTGTGATTTCTCGCCATCTCTCTGTCTCTTCAGTGAGCGCACGTGCCCTATAGCAAAAATCTCTAACAAAAAAAAATGTGAGGATTCTGCAACTCTCTCCTAGCCCTACCACTAATTAGCATGTAACTTTTAAACAAGTCACTTCTAAGCCCTCAGGGTCATGCATAATTTCTTTAATCTATGAAATAAGAAAATATACTACAGGCTAGGTCTCCAGGTTCCCTTTGGTTTTAAGCTTGTATCAGCATTTAGTAGCTAAAGTCAGTAATACAAATTCTCTTAAGGGAAAAAAATGTGATATAACAAAATTGCTTTGCATGTGCTTTGAAAAGCCTGAAAAGTTGATGAACTTACTCTTTCCACAAAGTTAAAAATATGCCTTTAGCTAAACTGAATACACTATCTGGACATAAGTTCCAATTCTGTTTATTTTACAAATCAATAACTCACTAATATACACATATATTATAAGATATAAAATATTATAGAATTTGTAATGACTTTAGAGGCTTTTACTGGTGGTAGTTGATAATGTTAGCACATTATTTCGGTTTTGTGGCATATGAAAAAATTCCAGAAACAACCAACTATGAACTTCATGACAGCATCCTCATTTTCAACAAAGTATTGGCATCCTTGTCTGGACTATTTGTCTTTACAGGTCAGAACTAAAATGTCAGAACATCTGTTTGCTGCCCCTGCTGGTATTTCTCTCAACAAAGTGTTGTCTCTTCTTAGAGTTCTCTACAACCGTGCTTCCAGCTGTCATACACCAGTATGGCATTATCTTATAATATGCCATTTCTGTCTACATTGCTTAAAGAAACCTAGTCTTAAAAATACGTCTATTGAGCTTTTTATACTTTTTAAGAAATATTGAACACCTTTTGGACATGCATCAGCTCTGTAACAATAACACTTATTTGTATATATGATTTATGAGCTAAATAAATACATTTTAAAAACTTATGGGTGGGCCAGCAGGTGGAGTGGTGTTTAAGGCACTAGATTCTCACATAGCTTACCATGGTTTGAGGCACAGACCTGGTGACTTGAAAATCATGGCAGGATGTGGGTACGCACACAAAATCCCAAGAGGAGAATGGACGAAGAAGGATTGTGGCATGGCCATCCCCTCAGGGGCCAGTGGTTTCTCATTTTTCCTTCTGTCTCTATCCAGTGAGTCATACATCATATGGCAAAAGCCTAAATAATAATAATATAAAAATGTATGAGAAAGTATATTTATATTGCAAACTTCGTGGATTAGGCTGAGCCATAAATGATCAGAACAAAACCAATACCAGAGCTTCAGGAATTTTTTTTGACATATACTAGAATTGAAAATTCATTTGGATAGAAGCACAGTATACTGGGGATATAATCTTTTGAAACATTTTATCCAATAGTTAATGTAAATTGAGACTAGGACTGAAAAATCCCTGAGCAGACAAAACCAGTGCACCTTGAAAATAACTTTAATCTTGCTGAAGCTGCAAATGGAAGCAAAATTTAAATTGGGCTATCTCTTATGTTTATGTTAGGGAAAAAACAGAACTTGAGCTCAACCAATCAGTCAAACCTAAGTACCTTTCCACCAGGATAGGCCAAATAAGGCACCTGTAATACTGTAACCAATCAAATATTCTCTTTGCTTTACTTCCTTCTGTGTTCATCCAGTAAAAGCCTTGTCCATGTGTACCCTAAGATGAATTCCTTAACCACTTCTGATTTGAAGCTGCTAGATTTATGAATAGCTATTTGCTCAAATAAAGACTAAAATTTTACTGTGCTTCAGTTTACATTTTACCACAATAAACAACCAGCAGCATCTTCACAATTCTCATACACTTTTATGTAGAATTCCTAAAGAACTATGTCATTCATAAGAAGCATCCATATGAATAATTTTTGAAGAAGAGTTTAAAATTTTGCCTTTTTTAAGAGAAAATTGGTACGAAAGGAAAAGAAGAGATATTAACTAGATTTTACTCAGACCCACATTAAATTGTTACAGCTGGGTAAAACTACCAAAAACTTAAAAAATAAAAAAAATAAAAACCTGGATGGGATCATTAGCAGATAAGTTGGCCTGTGTAAATCATGACATATGTTTTAGTTTTATGGCAACAGAGTGTAAGCGTTTTGTCACCCTGTCTCTTAAGGTTTCCTAAAATGTGTTAATGTTCCAGGTGTCCACTTAATTCAGCTAGTACCAACGAAGATATTTTCCTATCTAAATTCAAACATTTAGGCTAATTTTACTGAACTAACCAAATCTATTGGACTAAGTCATCTCCATTTTGCTGCATTAAGGACTCTATATAATCATCTAAAATTAAAATGTCAAGTTTTAATTTATATAATTAGTGGAATTTTCACACTGATCTTTATTATTCAAAGTAGACCAGTTTCCACAACAAATAATTAGCAGTTTGTTGTAAATGTTTGCACTTTGGCCAGAAATGTGATCTTGTCCTACCTAACAGGTGAAAGCAAACAAATACCAGAAACATTTATTTAGTCTATTTTGATGTTTTCTATCAGTGTATTCCACAGAATATGAAAGTATTTTATCTGTCTTATGCCTATTGCAATAAAGAAATCGGATTTTCTTTAACCCAGCATTTCTCAGTTATTTGACTAAAGAATCCTTATGTCTCATGAAAGCTACTAACCTTATGTAGGAAATATTTTAGAAAATTCAGGATGGGAAAGACATCTCCAATTTTTATATATATTACATATTAACAATATTAAATATATTAACGCACCCCCTAACCCCCAATGGGGCACTGTCATACTGCAATCTCTTCTCCATTTCTCTATCTTATTGGAATTTTGAGCACACACTCTACACACTCAGTGTTATTTTCAAGGGCTGGGTTTGTGATTCCAACCACATGCTCAGGCATGTGGGATTGGGCTCTCTTTACCACCATGCCAAGGAGCCAGCCTCTTTGTATAATTCATTTCAAATTCTTAAATCATTTTTGAAATCTTCGAATTTGCATTTTTGTACTCTAAATCCCTATGTCTTTTTTTTTTTCTTTTTAAATAGAGTCCATGAGAAACTATTAAATTTAACCTCAACTGTTATGTCCTGGAATTCGATGCAGTAAATATTCACTAAGATACTATATTTCACTGAGATCTCTAAAATTGTTAGTAGTCCCTTAGGTTTCACTTTGTTAGACTAAAATAGATCAAATTCCTACCACGTTTTATTTTTTTTCCTTACAAGTCACAACTTATCCTTATCTGTTTAGTCTTCTGAAACTCTACCTTTACAAAAGTATCTGTAATCATCTTGAATTGTGACATTTGACCATTGGCCTATCTGTCTAATTAATGTAACATATCATAAGAGTCATGAGCCACTCGACACATTTAGGCTTGTCTGATATAATTGTTTCACATTCCCTTAAGGTAAAATTTGAAACTTATGTGAATCCACTATGATATGGATGCCAGTTTACTAACTGCCTACAGACAGGGAGTGTTTCTATTCCACCTTTGTAAATTGGGGGGGGAGGGGTGTTGGGGGATATGTTACAAACTGATTGCAACTGTTTTGCAGCTGTTTTGCAACTCTTCCAGTCTGCAACATTCATGACCCAGATTATATAATCCCTGTAACTCCCCTACAACACTTAGAGTACAAACTCTGTTGCGACCGTTGGTGTTAGAGACCTGAGTTCTACAGCTATACTAATGGGAATCATAGAAATCATCGGTGGTATTTCGCCTCCATTTAGATACCCATCAACAAGTGGTGTATAATACAAGTGTGGACCAGCTTTGTCATGGTGGCAATGTACTGCTCGACAGACGTCGATTCCACCTGACAACCTTGGTTCCCATTCCCAGTCTGGTGAAACTGAAAAATGCTGAGCATGTGCACTAGTGCCCAAGATCCAGAGGGCTAGAATATTGGAGGAAGGGGACTATAGCATGACCATACCCTGTGGAAGGTATTTCTTTCTGTCGCTCTTTCTTTGTCTCTGTCTTCCTCAAGCACATGTGGCTTCATGTACACGCTATCTCTACTAAAAAAAATTAATATATGAGACATGACATTCTGTATAACATTTTAAGTTATGTTGAAAAATATTAGCTATAAACAATATTTGATGGGCTTATACAGTTTTTCAAAATTATTTTAGGAAGCAAATGACTACATAATTTTTGAGATCACAGGTTTAGAACAGTAGAAAAGTAAATCACTGCACCAAAGAAATGCAGTAGGACGAGAAGGGAACAGAAAAGGCCTTCTTCAAGAGACAGACAGCTCCATGGTTCCTGCGATCTAGCCATTTTGGGAGAAAGGAAGATGCCCCACTGATAACCGAGCCTCCAGCATACAAAACTCGCGTGATTGAACTTCCAAGTTTGGAAAGAAACCGACCATCCACCAGATGACTAGAAATCACTGCAGGACCACAAGAAATATGGGGAAGCAGGAAAATACCTCTCCTCCAAGGGAAAAGGATAGCTCCTCTTCATCCACACACAGTTCAATGGAAATCATGGAAATGTCTGATAAATAATTCAAAACATTCGTAATGGCAAAGCTAACAGAGATGGAAGAGAAGAGAGACAAGGAACTGCTGAAGAGGAAGGAGAAAAGAGTTGAAGAGTTCCAGGAGGTGAGGAAATTCATACAAGATCTAAAAGAGGAATTTCACACTTTACAAAACAATCAGATGGAACTGTTAGAGATGAAGGCTATAATACAAGAAGTCAAAACCTCCCTTGAAAGTATTAAAAGCAGACTAGATCGTACAGAAAATAGAATCTCAAATGTAGAAGAGAAAATGGCTGGCCTAGAAAAATCCACCATGAAGACTGAGAAAATGGACCCAAAATTTGAGAATAATATGCGAGAAGTACTAGATACAATTAAACATCCAAACATCTGGATAATAGGCATCCCAGAAGGTGAAGAGACTCATAAGGGCATTGATAATCTATTCCATGAAATCCTGCAAGAAAACTTTCCAAA
>NW_006159811.1:3069458-3078056 GCF_000334495.1 Tupaia belangeri chinensis
TTCAGAGAAAAAAATACTAAAACTGTTACCAAAATTTAAAGAAAAAACTGTGTATTTGATGACCACAGTAAGCTATATAGCCCCAGCTAGGTACTATTTTATAGTATGTTCATTCTACTCACTGAGGTTTATGCCTAAAGTCAGACATGGGTTCTTGTGTATGTATGTATCAGCTGTGCTTGCTATTGCAAATATTTAGACAAACTAAGTTCATTAGCAAATCAATTAAATGGGGGGAAAGGCATAGAAAGCAATCATGGATACCAGAGACAACGGGAGGAGGGTTGGACAGGGCAGAGGGTTAGGGATAGGGAATCAAGGATGGCAAAAAAAAAAAAAAAAAGGCAAAATGTACAAGACATAAGAAATGGAAAATTGTTTGTTGATAACATGTATGTTGATGTGCTTGATTGAGCCAACAGATGGTGTATTTTGGATGGAAAATTCATTTTGTATACTGTAATGATGTATAGCGTATTAATGTTAAAAAAAAGGAAAAATTAATCAATAAAAAATAAATAAAAAAAGAAAGAAATACAGTAAGACGATAAGAACCCAAGAGGTCCACACAATTTGGTGGTCATGCAGTCATAGTGAGACCAGTTACTTTTGTAGGCTTTTCCTCAGACATGTTCAGCTCTGAACGTGCACATATGGGGGAAGAGGAGAGTTAGAGTTTTGCCAGGGAACGATATTGAAGCAAAAATAGAAGTGAACTGATAATGTCTGCCAGGGAACAATGATAATGAAGGACCATGGCATATAAACTAAATAGGAAGGCGAATGGGAGAATGGAGACTGATGGGGAGTTTTAAAGGGTAGGAACAATGGTCTTTAGGTCACATGAGTGTCAAAGAATCAATCTAGAGAATGAAAGAGTGAGCTATCAAATAGTCAGTAGAGGTACTAAAAAAGCAGGATGTTTGAAATAGAGATTACAGAGGATTTACAGTTGTCAGTAATTCAAGACTTAGGGTCTGGTTATGGGGTCCTAGATAGATAAGGTTGGTTCCTGGACAAACTCATTGGAAGAGAGGAGGGATGGTGACAAACTAGAGGGTTTATCTCCATGAATAATAAAATACCCAGAGTTATGACAGGCACAGTGACAAAGAGCGTGATGGAAATCAGGAGCCTTGACTGAAAGTCTGTAAATAACATCAATAAGCAAAAGTGATGTATTTATAGTCTAAAGACAAGATTTTTCAAAGCTGAGGCTGAGAAAGACATACAAAAAAATGTCTGAAAAAAGCAGGCCCCATGGTTATAAAGGTGTAAAACCAACCACCGTTGGAGAGGGCTGCTGGGGAGATAGTGCCATTGGGGAAGAGCCAGCAGACAGTGAAGGGATGAGAAAAGTGCTGCAGGGACCACCGTGGAAAGGATCCAGAATTGTAAAGAGATGGAGACATAGTCAGAAAAAGAAACACAAATGAATGAAATTCCATGGAATAAGGAGTCCTGGAAATCCTGAGTTTCTATATAACTAACACAAATAGTGATAGAGGATACTATCAGATTGATTCTGAGGCTACTGTGGGATCCACTTGGACTGCTAGAGTTGATGCAGACATCTGAGCTAAAGATGATGCAGAAAAAAAATCTTATGTGAATTTCCCTTATCTGACTAAAGCAGGGCCTTAAGAAAATATACCTGCCAGGCCTTTCCTAAGGAATTTCCTGAAATTTGGCTGCCGTGGAAATAGACTGCTCATTCCCATTAACATCAGAAAGTCCAGCTGAAGCTCCCATACTTTCTTACTGAACCCCTAAATGTTCTCTGTCTCCACTCCTGATAAAGTTGGTACAAACACCTTTCCTCTCTGGCTGTTTAGTTACTTATCCCTGAGTACAGTAGTCTCTCATTTTCCATGGTTTTGTTTTCCAGGGTTTCAGTTATCTATGGTTGACCAAAGGAAAATTCCAAAAATAAACAATTCACACACACACTAGAGGATTTGTGCACTTGCCAGAAAGTGACAGAGAGCGAGAGAGAGGGAGTAGAGAAAACACTTTCCATAGGGAATAGTAATGGAGTAATCCCTTCTCCTCCATCTCTCTGCCTTTTAGGATTTGGGTTCCATATGTCCATGCCCAGCATGTTTCTCAAGACTCTGGGTCCAGCACTCAAACTGCATGGTTGGCCACGTAGGATCTACATCCTTAACCACCAGGCCATGGAGCCAATCCAATACACACATTTAAATGGCACTCCATTCTGAATAGTGCAATGAAATTTTGAGCCATCTTGACTGGTTTCACTTGGGACACAAATCATCCTTTATAGTCACTTAGCAGCCATCTCAGTTATCAGACTGATACAGTATAGCAGTGCTTAGACTCAAAAAACCTTTATTTTACTTATTAATGGCCCAAAAAGTGTAAGAGTAGTGATGCTGACATATTGTTATAATTGCTCTATTAGTTGTCATTAATCCCTTACTTTGCCTAATTTTTTAATTGTCATAGAGTGTATGTGCTCACCAGAGACAGAGAGGGAAAGTGAGAAATCACCTCAGGGAGGATGGCCGTGGGCCCCAAGGAAATGCGACGATGCCACAATCCCTTCTCCTTCATTTAGGGTGAAGTCAGAGGGTCAGAGAATTTAAGAATTCCATCTTTAACTCTTGTCAGTTACGCTGCAGAAGTTGGAGGAGGGACAGCATTAATACAACATCATGTGGGTCTTGTTTTAGATAATTCATTGAAAGACAATTTTACAATAGAACTTCCAACTGCATTGCAGAAGAAAATAGGGTAACAGGACATTGCAAATCAGGTATCATTTAAAAGTCATTTTGTTTACTGCGAACTAAGATATGCTTTCAGACAATTACAGACATGAGTTAGGTGTCACCAAAGTCCGGAGACTCAAGCCTTGTTTGGCTTCACTGGAAGCTACTGAGTTTAGCAACATTTTTCTTTAATGGTCTCTGTGAAATCATATTTTGTTTTCTCTCTGCCTAATCAACACTCTCAGACCCTTTCATAGATTTTCTTCCTCAGCTGATCTCTGAATTTAGGAGTGTTCTGAGATTCTGTCCTAAACATTCTTCACTTCAACTTCTGTCCCAAGGGTTCTCAAATTAGACCCATAGCTTCAAAAAACAAATATTCATTGATGAGGCTTACCTGCTAGCCCCTCTTACGTGTTTTCCAACTCCCTGTGTCTCTGTTCAACCCACCCTTCATGAGGAAAATCCCTCACAAAACACCAGTCTTTATGTGAGGCCTTCAAATCCCACACTACAAAGTCACCTACACACCTTCCATTCCTCCCTCCCTCCCTCTCTCTCTCTCTCTCCCCCACCAGTTATGAACTCAAACTAAGTTCACCTGCCCAAGTGCCTCAAGCTAAACAAAGACACCAGGGTGTGGTGAAGGAAAATGCACCCTCATTACCATGATCAAAGCAAGGAGAGAAGATACCTAACACTGGAAAAACTGGGTCTCTCCCCAGCAATTCCAAGCATTTTTAAGGGGGAAAATTAAGGGTAGGAATCTCAAGCACCTGATCAGCTCAATGACTGGTTCAAGAGGGCATAGTCAATTTGGGAATTTTTTGATTTGTGGAGCCTTAGATAATCAATTTCTATTCTTGGCAGTGGCAAGCATCAGGCCCTTGGCATCGTTCAGTATGGGGTCTGTTTCCAGTCAGCAATTTCCATAAGGGCAGATGGTTCACATCCTTTAAAAAAAAAAAAAATCCTAAGAATTTAAGTTAAAATCTTATCCTTTCCTTTTTAAGTGGGGATATTTTGGAATCTTATAGCCCTGTCTCAAGGCCAAAGTTGCTTAATTTCCATTGTCTCAGCAAATCCTCAATTCCTACAGCAAAGAAATTACCTTTTATAACAGAGAGACAGAGAAGGAGGGGAGTTGCAAGTTCTTTGGGATTAATTCACATAGCCCTATTAAAATAACAGACAACAACTGAACTTTCAGAAGCACTGCAGAAGAAAATGGAGTGAAACGATATATTGTAAATCTATTACTATTTGAAGGTCATTTTGTTTACTGTAAATTAAAATATACTCTCAAACAATTACTCCAGACATAAGGTAGGCATAACAAAAGTCTGGAGGCTCAAGTCTTACTTGGACCATTAAAATTTTAATGGATCAGGGTCAGCAGGTGGCGTGGTGGTTTAAGGGTACAGAACTTGCACATGGCCGACCGTGGTTAGAGTTCTGAACCTAGTGGTTTGCTTTCTCATTTTCTTGCTTTCTCTCTCTCTCTCTCTCTCTCTCTCCCTCCCTCCCTCCCTCCCACCGTCCCTCCCTCTCTGGCTACATTAAAAGAAATTAAGTTAAATAATTCTTTGAAAAACTTTTTTAATAGATCTTGCAGTCTAATCTTTTTACAAAGATATGTACATCTAGCCCAGCTCTTGTTAATTTGCTGCTAGGGAATTTCTACTTCTTCCCTCAACTGAAGGGAGAAACTGAGAGTCAATCCCTTTTAGATGGTCCCTGCTCAGATGCAGAGCCATATGAGCCTCCTCACTATTCCCTGCACATGTCACACTTGTCCCCCTCAAAGCTACTGTTTCCTTGACCGGTTCCCTCCAGGCAGCACTCTGAGCCATCAAGACTCTGCTCAGAGTTTTCCCTAAACACACTATACACAAAAACTGCACCACCTCAAGTCACCCTGTCACCTTATTCTACTGCATTGTCTTTAAAGTACCACTCACCACCTGAGAGTGCATTTGGGATTGATCTGCTTACTTGCTTAGTGTCTGTCTTCTTCATTAGAATATAAGCCTCATGAACACAAGCACCATTTCTTTTTAATGTACCTCCAGAACTTAGAATAGTTCTAACAAATAATATTGCTGAAGGAATTGAATAGCCAATTTTATAAACACTTTCTTTACATTTTTATCGTTTAATAACAGTAAATACAAAATCTTAATTTTACTGACTTATGCAACATAATTTGGTTCTTTGTACTCTACAAACTATTGCTAACATGACCCATCTTCTGTATCCTGTTATATGATATAAAACCATATTTAATCATAGTGTATGAATCAGACATGGAAAAGTATTTTCAAGTCAAATTTGAACACTGTTCTGCCCCCACACACAAAAAATTTTATTTTAGTTTGTTTTTGAAAAATGAACACAGTAGTTATTTAACATCCTAATAACCTTTAGGCTTTCAGAAACTAAGTGGATTGTTCTGTTTAGCTGCATTGCCACAAGTGGTAGAGCACTGAAACTTGAGGCTGGAACCACATGGGAGGCCCAGGTTTAAATCTCAGACCAATCTGAATAGGCCAGGCGTGGTAGCATGTGCCTGTAATGTTAACTAACTTGGAGGTGAGAGAAGAAGGATCACAATACTGTTAAAAATAGAATTGATTGTTGCACCCAGAAAATTTTCAGGCATGAAAGACTGATTATAATAATAATCACTATTATTTGAAAATGAGGACTATTATCTGTCATGTCAAGATTCTTCTCACCTCCTTGATGATTCATAACTCAGTAAGTTAAAAATAAATACAAAATTTTATTTATCAGATAAAACATGTGCTCAAATAACTAGTGTACAAATAATAGCTTATTCTTGTTACTTAGCATGGTCTTTTGATGAATGAAAATGTTGATAATATGAAATTAGAGAAGTTGAGAGATGGCCAAAACAAAGAAAATTTAATTGATTTGAATTTTAAATTCAAAATAATTTTTAAGGAGTTAAAATATATTCTAAATAGTATTATTTGATACTAAGATTTTAGTCACAGAAATTTTTAAATAGCAAAAAGATACTTAGTTTTAATGCAGTATATAATCAACCTCTTTTTGGTAGTTTGTTGACTAAAACTTATTTATAATTTTTTAATAGATTGTGCTCTTCCTATTATACTCAAAAAGAGCACAAAATCTCCACATAAAATATATATATATATATATATTCCATGAGGGACAGTTTAACTTCCTTAAAAAAAAAGTTACACGCTGGATTTTTTTTTAAAGCATGAGACCATTTAGATATATCAAACACTATAAAAGTTAATTTTAGAACCATTTGGGAAGGATTAAAGATACTAGCCCTTCGACTCACTTTACTCCATTTGTCATGTAGAAATATTTTATGGGCTTTGGGAACTCACATTCTCTGCCTTCTGCCTAGAATATTCTTTACCTAGATCCTTACCTGGCTGATGTCTACTCCTTCTTAAGGTCTTAGTTTGGTTCCATCTCCCTCTGTACAGGCTTTTCTGGTCCTACAATACCCAAATTAGGGGGCCCCTGCTGTGGGTTCCCAGGGCACTCTGTACTAATACGCATTTAAATTATATTATGATGGTCAATTTGCTTGTCTCTGGCCCCCAAAATTTTAAGCTCCTGGAACCAGCAGATGTTATAATGGTTACGCTGATGGAGTTGACTATGATTCAAGACATGGCTTAAAACTCATACCCAGCAAGTGTGTGTGCATGCCTAAAATCCTGAGAGGAAAATGGAGGAGAAGGGATTATGGCATGGCCATCCCCCCAGGGATACTTTCCCTCTGTCTCTCCAGTGAGTACACATGCCCGACAGCAAAAATCTCTCAAAAACAAACAAACAAACAAACAAAAAAGCTCCTAAGGGCAGGAACTGATTGCCTTTTTTACCAATGAATCTGTTGCAATGTTGGTACTAAATAGTTTATAATAGTTTTCTTCATGAAGCGATGAATTATCAATTACTTTATTTGTAACTTATTATTATTACTATATTTACACTCACTGTATTTGAATGTAGACATAGTATCTATTATGTCCTAAGAAACTGAGAAGTCAGTGTACTTTACTATTTATCCATAAAGTTCTGACAGCAATGGCATAGTTTCTGGAAAAAAAGATTAGGCATCAAATTTTTCACTAAAGCAGTGGCATCCAAAAACTTTAACTGACACCCCAAATGTGTTCTCTTATTTTGTTTTAATATATTGCACCTGCAACCTAAGAAGTCCCAGAAAACCATCACTCCCCACCGCCTCCCTATCTACTTGACTAAATACCTCGTTTTAAGTCTATGATCTCTATTTTCCATGAGATGCATATGAGAAGGAAAGTGTCTTAAGTCCATAAGAAAGTAAAAAGCTACATGAAAACAACTCCCTCCCCTACCCGCCTTTTATAAAGTTCAACAGTATTTACAAGACATAATGGATTCCAGTTTAGGATTTAAGGAAATGTCTGTGTAACATTCTAAAATGAGTGAGATTCAACAAGCAGATTTCTATTAAATTCCAAGCTTAGGACTCCTGGGTCAACATTCTAACAGTGCTAGCCAGTGAAAATGCAGGGCAGGGTGGCTTGCCATGGCTGAGAGCAAACCCAAAGCCTTGAGTGAAGGATGGCTGTGGGTCATGTGCTGCCAAGGCCTCAGTGTAAACACAGGTGTGTGGCAGGGAGCAGGCAAGGGCTCTGCCATCCAGCAGCTACAGAAACACTGGCAGCCACGCTGCAGAGGCTGAATGCTGGGTTTTGAAAACACATCTTTTTTTGTAAGATTGATACCTCTTATTTCACATGTTAATACATCCTCAACTTAAATGGTTTCCAAGGCATGCCTGAACCTTATCACCATTGTTTTATATTTTAAAAGATCAAGAGATTTAAAAACACACGCTGGGTCTCTCCTGTGGAGCAAACGGTCTAAAATTATTACCACCTCATTTGCTGGCATTTTGCAAGGATTCTTTTTATGGTTGCATGGCATGCATGCCACCAGAGGAGTTTTCCTGCCAAAGTTGGTTAAATGGCACAACAGTTCTACTTTTAAGGTATGGTGTATAATGAAAATGCCATCATCAATAAATTTATCAGTAGTAACATTTGTTAATAGGTTTAAGAGGCATTTGTTTTCACTTTGACGGTTCTTCTTTTTCAGGTTTTTTTTTTTTTTTTCATTGAGGGGGTTTAGTTTCATTTCCTTCTATAGCTGCTTGTTGCTATCAAAAAACAATATGAAATAACCTTTAGGGTAGCCAACAGTTATGACCAGATTCCAATAACAGACAGTCTGGGTTCATCCTGGAGCAACCTACTGTTATAAGCATTGAGCAAATTATGTAAACTATTGAGGTTCACATCTTTCTTTTTTAAAATGGGGATAATAGTAATATCTCCCTATAGGAAGTTATTTTGTGGATTAAAGGACTCAATACACAGAAAATACTTAGTATGGCACCCAGTAACAATACAAAATAATGGTTACTGTCATCATTACCATTTTGTTACTCAGATCAGGTTATTTCATTTAGAAGTTACCATCATTTGAAGTGGTTTGCAAACTGTTTGATTATGTAATTGGCTAACTACAAAGTGCAAATAAACACATTTATAGCTAATTTCCCTACTAAAATATATCTCAGGGACCAGCAGTTAGCATAACGGCTATGTTGCTGAACTCCCATGTAGCCCACCGCAGTTCAAGTCCTGGACCCGGTGGCTTAAACTCACGCCAGGCACATGTGCGTGTATGCCAAAGATCCCGAGAGGAGAATGGAGGAGTAGGGATTGTGGCATGGCCATTCCCCCTGTCTCTCTGTCTCTGTCTTTCTGGTGAGCACATGTGCCCTATAGCAAAAAAA
>NW_006159811.1:3078068-3090401 GCF_000334495.1 Tupaia belangeri chinensis
TATATATATATATATAATATAACCTATCCTAATTTCTCAGTTTTGAACATTTCTCTTGAGGCAGTGTTCTGCTGGATGAAAATGGCACCTGGGCAAATTGACAAAATGTATTCTAGGATCTCATTAATACCATAACACACTGTCTTGATTCAAAAAGATAAGTGACAGGGCCTGGGAGTGATATGGCAGGGATGAAACTAGAGCCACGTGGAAAAGGTCCTGAGCTAGCCTCCTGGGACGTCCCAGGCATACAAGCACCGGCCCATCATCTAGGCTGCCTGAGGCTGGGAATGAATCGTGGCATGAAGACGTTGGTGGAAGTTCCTCTCTCCCTCCACTTTTTTCTCACTCCCCTCTCTCTCATGGAAGGAATAAGTGTATACATTTTAAAATACGTGACAAAGTCAGCACAATAGTCTCAAAATGGAGAGTTTTCACATCTCCAGTTGAAGTGGAAGAAAATAAAAAACAAGTATAGGCATTAGTTAGCATGATTACATTCCTATGTTTTCACACTGGTCATTTTTTGAATTAGATACTGTTATTATCCCCACTTAAGAGACTGAAAAAAAAATCTTTCCTACAAATAAAACTTAGTAGCTTGTCCAAGGTCACATAAGCACTAAACACGCATGTACATCTTGTTACTCAGAATCCCATACCCTCTATCGGATAAAAACACTGCACCGTATCGGCAGTGACCAAGGTCCAGGTTAGAGGTTCTAAAGCAGAGAAGCTCTTAGCATCAGAGCCACTGGAAGGCCTGGGCAAGCACAGATCACAGGGCACCTCCAATGGATTCAGTAGATTTGAGGTGGAGTCTAAGGATTGGCATTTCTAACAAGTCCCCAGGTGATGCTCATGATACTGGTTAGGGACCACATACTGAGAACCACTGGCTTAAAATGTTAAAGTTTCTAAATATATACCATGCCTAATAGAGTATTTTGCTGATTGCTTTTTTCTTAGTCACCCAATTTCCTTTGGCGAGATAGATCTCATTGTCAGTCTAGTCACCAAGAAACAGAATAATGGAAGAGCCAGGTATTAACTAGAAATATTATTCCTTACTCACCAGTGAGTTTTCTAAAGTCAACATAGGAGTCGATTCTCACCTTGGTTATCACTTCCTTCTTTTATTAAGAAAACATTATAATTTTGGCATTTCCTTTGTTCAGTCTTACAAGTGAAAAATCTGGATCACAACTAAAGGCTAAAATGAAACAAGTAACCTTGTGCCTATGTGGTATCATCTTGTTCTTTCTGTACATTGAAATTCACCCACACCTATATTACTTACTATTAATATCTACGTTATTTAGTCCATATTACATATTCCAGATCAGAGCATATCAAAGAAACTATTCTACATGTTGTACAAGATGAAACCAGGAAAAGCTCTGGACTTAGACACCTGCTAGCCTGAGAGAAGGCAAAGAACTGGGAAACTTTCCAGGAAGAAAAAAAATTGGCAAGATGAGTTTACAACAAAGGGTGAGCTCTGTGGCCTAGAAGTTAAAGCAGCCAGATTCCACGTGACCAACCACAATGTTCTAATTCTAGACATCGCAATTCGGAAAACACACAAAAACTTTTCTATGTGCCATGCCCAAAATCCTGACAGGAGGTAGAAACAAAGGAGAAGGAATTATGGTGTGACCATACCTCATGGGAAGTGCTTTCTCCTGTCCATGTCTCTCTGTCAAGCATGTGTGTCTGCTTAGCACTAAAAAACATGCACACACAAGAGCATGGGAGTTGGCACCAACAGGGAGTGGTAATGAGCTGCTCAAGAGAAGCTGGATCCCATATGGCGATCATGGTTCAAATCCCCAGTTCCATCAACCTGAAACACACTGGGCACATACACACAAGTAACTAAGATCCAAGCAGCTGGAAAATTGGAGGAAATACATCATGGAGTGACCAGACCCTAAGAAGGATGCTCATTTCTCTCTTTCTCTCATATGCACATACAAATGCTTTATCACAAATAAAGGGGAAAAAAATTTGAAGTGGAGAAAGCTGGAAAAATGGAAGGTGGATTAATCTGGAGAATAAATCTAGCATAAAATAAAGATGCATAAAAAAGAGAAAAAGAACAGGTACCATTTTAGGAAGTAGTTAAAGTGGTACCGTCAAGGTAAGGCTCAGAACAGCTGTAGCAGCTCTGTTCTAATCACAATTGTATACCCAAACCTGGCTGGGGGTGGGGAGTTTAGGGCCTGAATGATAGGACCTGCCAACGTCGGTGCTGTAAATACCTCGGCCAAATTCAAGTGGGCTATTTGTTGTAGTGAGAAGAGACGTGTCCAACTGACTTGGAAAATCATGAATGCTGATTGCAACACACCGCCGCTGCACCTAACCTTCCAACAATGAAAACAAGACCTAAGAGAGAAAAAGAGGCTCTTCTATTCAAACACACCTCCAGGACAATAGCTCTACAAACCTCTACACAGTTTCCAGCTGAAACACTGACTCTAAAATCCTTTGTAAAACCAAGAGCCATCTCTTCTCTGCAACTGATAAACAGACATAAGGTTACAACTTTCGTTAAAGCCACATATTCCGTTTTTTCCATCTTTTGGTGCCAACATACTCTCTGGGTGCTCTGGTTACTACGTATTCTAGTGCAAGCGCCTGAGCTGATACAGAAGTCTGAAATAAAAGAGCACTGGAGGGGTGGTGAACATTACTCAGTCAGACAGAGGGTGCCTAGGAGAGCAGATCAATGAAGACAGAACACAGGAGCAGAGGAGGAAGGAATGCTGCTTTTGCTGCCTCCCTGTGGTTTCAGGTGGGCTGGTGAGGAGAGAAGCTTCTGGATTATAGCTGGCTTCAAGGAGACTAGTAAAAACCAGTGTCCCCACAAACAGATCCCTTCACCACTTACTAGCACTACAACTAGTGCTAGTAAATAGTCCAGAAAAGAACTGTGGCTCAAAACTGAGCAGATTAAATATTTTTAACATGGCTCTAGAAACACTATTTTAGATAGGTATATATTATTTGTTTAAAAACATTTAAAACTGGGGACAGCAGATGGTGGAATGGTTATGTTGCTGGACTCCCACATCATCAACTGTGGTTCAAGTCCCAGACCTGCCAGCTTAAAACATGCTGGGCATGTGTGAGTGTCCAAAATCCCAAGAGGAAATAAAAAAGGAGGGATTGTGGGATGGCCATCGTCCCATTGGGGGCGGCGGGGGTGATTTCTCACTTTCTGTCTCTGCAGTGAGTGCACATACCCTATAGCAAAAATTCTCAAAAAAATTAACTTTTATAAACTTACTTTCTTCATACACCTATAATAAATTCAAATAGAATTTTTAGAACTTTAAAATATTTAGTTCCTTTTGTTTAAAGAAGGTAGGAATAAATATTTATGTTTTTTTTTCTAGAACTTATATTTGTTACTTTACACAAAAGGTTCTAGAAAGATCTTAGCTCAAAAGGGATTCTAACTTGTACTTAAAGCATTTTTCTTTTCACATTTAAGTTCATGTTCCTGAAATCTGAAGTGACATTCCATACAATCTGTTTTATTCCTCAGCTATAAAGCCATGTGCATTTTAGGTGACTAGAAAATAGTTTTGTTGTTTTAGAGGAACCTGAGTCCCAGGCCCATCCACTTAAAGTCACACTGGGCGTGTGTGTGTGTGTGTGTGTGTGTGTGCGCGCGCGCGCGCCTGTCCAAGATCTTAAGAGAATGGAAGAGAAGGGATTGAGGCATGGCCATTTCCCCAGGGGGTGATTTCTCGCTTTCTGTCTCTCTCTCTCTCTCCAGCGAGCTTATGTTCCCTATACCGAAAAAAAAAAAGGGGGGGGGGGTATCAGGTGGAAAAAAAGGGGGGGGGGTGTATCAGGTGGCATGGTGGTTAAGGTGCTAGCTTTCCGTATGGAGGGAAGTGGTTTGAATCCCAGACCTGGCAGTTTGCTTTGTCACTTTCCCTTTCTCTCTCTCTGGTCAAATTAAAATATAATAACAAATAAAATTAAATAATTTTTTAAAGATTTTATTTATTCATTCTTATTTGACCAGAGCGAGCATCCATGTGAGAGAGAACAAGAGAATAAATCGCCAGCTCTGGGACTCAAACAGTGGGCGACCATGTGGGAGTCCAGCACTCTTAACCACCATGCCACCTGTAGACCCCATAAATAATTCTAAAAAAAATTCAACCAGAAACCTCAAAACCTGGAAATTGCTGCACTCCACAGATATCTGAAAGGAACTATTTTTTCCCAGACATTAACATTGCTAAATGGAAGAAGAGTTAGATTTGTGTGTGTGTGTGTGTGAAATATAGCCTGTAGTTGCCTGGCTGCAATCTTCAGAGTTGTTAATGTTAATAATATGAAGAGTTTATTCCTTAGGTATTCCTTTATTTCCTTTGTAACTGCCTGCTTCAGAGGCCAGGGCCATGTATGTTCAAAGAACAGCCTGTAGAGGATTAAAACATTGAAGAAAGGCTCCGAAAGGTGTTAGAAGGGTGTTGGTGTCTGGTGAAGCTTTCATGCTATGACATACGATGGCCCAAGGTGGAAAAGCAAGGTAGGGGGTGAGACAGGAAGAGGAAGGGGGAAGAACTTACTCTTTTATCAGGTGGGATAACTAACCCACCCCTATAACAGCATGAATCCATCCATGAAAGTCTGGCCTTCATGGCCCCATCACCTCTTCAAATTCCCATCTTTTAACACTGGTACTTTGGGGATTAACTTTCCAGCACATTGATTTGGGGAGAGGGGAAGCACATTCAAACAATGGTAGGCTGTATCTCTAGATAGAGGTTTTGTGGGGTTTTTTTTTTTTTTGACATATGGATTTTCTAGCATTTTTATTTACATTAGCAAAATTAAGGAATAACCTAAGGTAAAAATATCAAATTTTGTCTTCTCTTTTGACTTTCATTTGATGGGAAATAATGTCTAAAATATACCATGAAGAGTAATAATTTAATAAAATAATCTCATTTAGGTTCTATGCACAAGAATTATAACTTTTTCTATTGATTGAAAATAAAGTTGGTCAATACATTAAAAAATGTAGCCCATGAGGACTTTTCTCATTTAAAGTTATTTAAATGAAATTATAAAATGATGTATACTTTTAATGACATTTTTATTGTCAGAGGGCATATGCATTCACTAAAGACAGAGATGAGAGAGAGAAAGGGAGAGAGAAAGCACCCATGAATGGGGCATGGTCATCTCCATTTCTCCATCCTACGGGGATTTGGAGCACATATATACATGTATCCAGCGTGTTTTTCGAGCCTAGGCTAGAATTCAAAATATAGTCAGCCATGTGGGATCTGACCCCCTCTTAACCACTGTACCAAGAAGCTAGCCCATTAATACCATTCTTTAATTTTGCCAGAGGGCATATGCACTAATCAGAGAGAGAAAGAAAAGGAACGTGAGAAAGCATCCCCCCTCCCATGGTGAATGGTCACCCAGCAATCCCTTCTCCTCAATTTCTCCCTCCTGTGGGGATTTTGGGCACACATGCACATGTCCCTGGTGTGTTTTCTCGAGTTGCCAAGTCCAGGATTGAACCATACAATTGACCATGTGGTATACAGCTGTCTCAACCACCACACCAAGAGCTGGCACAAGATCATTCTCAAGTATAAGCTCATTGTAGATGATGAAAAAATATCAATACTAGTCACTTTTATCTTGCCAGAGTAGAAAATTAAATAACCGAAAAGGTATAAGACAAAAGTACCCTCTGCAGTACATAAAATCCTTCTTTTTTATTATGCAATAATATTCTAGGTATATTTTTAATATGAAACTCACTGTAAAATGTTAAAAGATTATGGCAAAGTAGAAGAGGCTATAAAATTTCTAGGGTTTACAGTTTGTATGTCATTTAGTCCAACTCACAGAACACCTACCACATTTAGAATTAAAAATGAATTCTTTTAATACTACTGACTTTATCTGCAAATGGCAAATGTAAGAATGAGTGTGTTTAAAAGGAAAGGTTAGAAAAATAATGGAAGTAAAACAAAAATGAAAAGTTTGCTAGTTTGCAGTTTATTTTTTAAGTCTTTGAAGTTTGGAATTCTGGACAACATACTACAGCTGTAAACCTCTTGAAATGTTAGTAGCAAAGTTTTAAACACTGGAAAATTGAAAGACACTCATGACACCCATTTTTTTAAAAAAGTATGCATCACACACCATGGTCGTAACAGTATTGCAGTGTGTCAATGGCCAATGAATGTCACTTTTTTTTTTCATTTTCAGTGAGGGTGGGAGTGAGAGTACACCCCCACCCCCAGTGAGGGATGGCCATGCTGCAATCCCTTCTCTTCCATTTTCCTCTGAAGATTTTGGACATATACACATACATGCCTGGTGGATTTTTCAAGCCACCAGGTCTGGGACTCAAACTGCAGTCGGCCATGTGGGATCTAGCTGACTTAACCACTATACAACCAGATGGCCCCATCTATTTTCATAGTACGTGTTCAAAAGAGCTAAACACACAGAAAATATAGCATGTAGTTTCATGTGTCTTGAACTGTGCAGTTGTATTAAGTTTCTTTAATTCAAGTATTAGTAATATAAGTAAATATTACAAAAAGCAATTGGTGGTATAGCAATGTTAAGCACTTAGCAACCTTCTGTGTTTTTAGAGAGTAGTAATTTGGTCTTAACATTTGTTTCAGGGTTTAACTCAACATAGAAGTTCTTGATTGGAGTGTGCACGCATTTTTTTTTAATAAAGTCAAAATTAGTTTTCTTGTTATATAAAGGCAGCCAAAAATAACATGATTTTGGCTGAATATAGATACTTTTATTCACCTTTAACTTAAAATCGGTTTTAAGTTTAAAAATGAAATGTTGCAGACTTTGTGAATAATGGAGACTAGGTCCATTTGGCAGAGTTTTAGTGTTTGTGCACATGCGGCTACACATGGAGTAATAATTACCTAGTTACCAAAACCACGTCACAGGACTTGTACTCTTCCAGCATGTTACAGACAGAACTGTGGCCCCCTCACATTCTTGTGTTAAAATATAACCCCAAGGTTACTGTATTTAGAGACAGGCTCTTTAGAAAGAAAAGGATGGTTAAATGAAGTCACAGGGAGGAGCCCTAATCCAAAAGAACTGTTGTCCTTTTTAGGAAAGAAAAGGTCATGTAAGAAACACAGCAAGAAGGAAGCTGTCTTCAAGCCAGGGAGAGAGATGTCACCAGGAACCAACATTGACCATACCTTGTTCTTGAACATCTAACACCAGAATTGTAAGAAAATAGATTCCTATTGTTTAAGTCACCCAAACTCTGGTATTTTGTTAATTCACCTAGAGCACCCAAGGAGACCAATTCACATAATATATAAAGAACTGGAATGACCTTGGATTATTTCAACTAAATATTTGTATTTAATCACTTTAAGGTCATTTTCTTTTGTTCACAAAACTCTTCAGAGAGGCTTCTTTGATGATATCTTATGTTCTTTCTTATGCAGTATTGCAATATTCACTCCTAATTGACTCATTCCCATGATAGTGTTGTTAAAATAGTCATTTGCAGGGAGCCAGCAGATGGCATAATGGTTAAGGCACTGGACTCCCACATAACTGACCATGGTTTGAATCCGTTTTAAGATCTATTGGCTTAAAACTCATGTTGGGCATGTGTATATGTGGTATATGTGCCCAAAATTCTGAGAGTGAAAGAGAGGAAATTGTGGGGGTGGCCATCTGCCCTAGGGGGTGATTTCTTACTTTCTCTCTGTCTATCTCTGTCTCTCCAGTGAGTGCAGGCACCCTACAGCAAAAATCTCTCAAAAAAGAAAAAGAAAAAAAGAAAAAGAAAAAAAGAAAAAGAAAAAAAGAAAAAGAAAAAAAGAAAAAGAAAAAAAGAAAAAGAAAAAAAGAAAAAGAAAAAAAGAAAAAGAAAAAAAGAAAAAGAAAAAAAGAAAAAGAAAAAAAGAAAAAGAAAAAAAGAAAAAGAAAAAAAGAAAAAGAAAAAAAGAAAAAGAAAAAAAGAAAAAGAAAAAAAGAAAAAGAAAAAAAGAAAAAGAAAAAAAGAAAAAGAAAAAAAGAAAAAGAAAAAAAGAAAAAGAAAAAAAGAAAAAGAAAAAAAGAAAAAGAAAAAAAGAAAAAGAAAAAAAGAAAAAGAAAAAAAGAAAAAGAAAAAAAGAAAAAGAAAAAAAGAAAAAGAAAAAAAGAAAAAGAAAAAAAGAAAAAGAAAAAAAGAAAAAGAAAAAAAGAAAAAGAAAAAAAGAAAAAGAAAAAAAGAAAAAGAAAAAAAGAAAAAGAAAAAAAGAAAAAGAAAAAAAGAAAAAGAAAAAAAGAAAAAGAAAAAAAGAAAAAGAAAAAAAGAAAAAGAAAAAAAGAAAAAGAAAAAAAGAAAAAGAAAAAAAGAAAAAGAAAAAAAGAAAAAGAAAAAAAGAAAAAGAAAAAAAGAAAAAGAAAAAAAGAAAAAGAAAAAAAGAAAAAGAAAAAAAGAAAAAGAAAAAAAGAAAAAGAAAAAAAGAAAAAGAAAAAAAGAAAAAGAAAAAAAGAAAAAGAAAAAAAGAAAAAGAAAAAAAGAAAAAGAAAAAAAGAAAAAGAAAAAAAGAAAAAGAAAAAAAGAAAAAGAAAAAAAGAAAAAGAAAAAAAGAAAAAGAAAAAAAGAAAAAGAAAAAAAGAAAAAGAAAAAAAGAAAAAGAAAAAAAGAAAAAGAAAAAAAGAAAAAGAAAAAAAGAAAAAGAAAAAAAGAAAAAGAAAAAAAGAAAAAGAAAAAGCCATTGGCTATTAAGTGATTTTTAAAGTTTTGCTCTTCTTCTGAGTGTTTAGGCTGGTATTTCTTTTCCTTTGTTTTTCCGTAATTTAAATTTGATATAATTTTCATTTTTTAAATGTTAATTTTATTTTATTCATACTTAGTGCTGCCAAAAGATGGTTGTTAAAGATTGCTCCTATCTCATTTATCATTTAGGGAAGTAGGCCATTTCTTTTCAAAGAGCTACAACATCAAAATGACCTGAGGATCACAGCTCCTTTTCTACTTCTGGTTTCACTCAGATAGTCCCTGGTCCTCCTTTGTCATCCTGAGGGGTCAACTTCTCCTGCTCTTACTACCTCATTCTCTAATACTCCAGATGGATCTAGTATATTTCCCATATAGGGTGTTCTTAGGACCTCGTCATTTATTGAGAGGGAAATTTAGGAAAAAAGAGGAAGTTCTTCTAGGTATTAGGCTGATGAGCGTACTTTGGGACATGTTGAATTTAAAGCATCTGTAGGTCATCCAGTAAGAGACTTTCAATGTATGAGTGGTACTTGGGTCTAACACTGGACAGAGCTTAGGGCTGTTGGAAATCTGGAAAGCAACAAAAGGGATTAGATGACTTAAAATCTGCAAAGAGAGAAGAAAGTAAATGAGTATTACCAACAAGTAATAAATTGATGCGGGCACAGAGAGATAGGAGGAAAACCAAAACTACATCTAAAGAAGACTGATTTTGTTTTTAAAATCTATAAATCTTTGCTGACCTTAGCAAGAACAGCTTGGTGGGGCAATGGATATCACAATCTAGTTATACTGGGTTGAGACACAGAGTGCATATAGACTACCTCCTTTCAGTGGGGATCCAAGTCTAGTTATAGTGGATTGAGGAACAGTATGTATTTAGCGGAGTTGTTCGTGAGAAAAAGAAAAAGAGCAGGGGCTAGGGGGAATTTAAAAGAGGTTTTATTTTAATTGTTTTCCTGGGTTTTGTTTTGTTTGTTGTTTTTGTGGATTTTTTTTTTCTTTTGCCATAGGGCATGTATGTTCACAGAAGGAGAGAAAAAAAGGGGGAAAGTGAGAAATTAGCCACCAGGAGGATGGCCACATTCAATTCCTTCTACTCCATTCTCCTCTCAGGATTTTGGACATGCACACATGTGTGCACACACGTGCATGCACACACACACACACACACACACACACACACAGTGTGTTTTATCAGGCCACCAGATACAGGACTAAAACTGTACAGTCAGCCATGTAGAATCCAGTCCCTTAACCACCATGCCACCTGTTGGCCCTGTTTTTAATAGGGACAGAATTGACCGAATTTATATGCTGAAGGGAAATTATCAGTAAAGAAAAAGATGTTGAAAATACAAGAAAGAAAAATGCATTTATTTTCTCACTTAAGAACCTTGGTTTGAACACTTATAATGTATTGCACTACATGCTGGGGATCTAAGAATGGATTAAATTAGCATGATTATTGCCATGTTGAGACTGTCACACTAACCAAAGTCTCTAAGATTAATAAAATTAGAATCCAAGTGCAATCTGTAGCCTCAAGGAAGAAAAGTTTATTCACAAAAGAAAAATTCATTCATGGAACCAAAGTACAGTAGTCATAATGAAACAGACATGTTTGTGGGAAGGGACAAGAGTTTGAGGAAGTTCAAACTTTAAGGTCTGTTCTAATTTTATGATATAAGATGAAGTCAATGTACCCAAATTAGGATGTTCATAGTGTATGTTCATAGTCATGTCACATAGGCCCTGGAAGCTGGCAGCCTATGTCATATCTGGGCACAGAACCCATAATGTGGCTGCAACCCTCCATTCTTGGACTGCCTAGGCCAACTATGCAGGATACTGCTCTCAAGTGGGAAAGGATCCCTCAATAGTTCAAAGATCTGACAACCTCTATTCTAATAAAGTTGGGAAGAAAATCTGTTCTGTATTTCTTAACTTTCAAAGATTGGACTCTCTCTTCCCTTCAGAACTCCAAGCAGGAGCCCTAGGAAACTACTGATAAATGAGGTGAGGAAATGCAAAGGCTACAATCACATGCTTGTGAGACTGAGGTGCAGAAGTGTCTAGGGAAAACACTATAGACTCCAAGTGCTAACATTCTTCTGGATGATAGTGTACATTCATAGTCAAAGTAAAATAATCATTGAAGGAAGAAAAGGAAGCAATATGAAACACAGAGTGGTCACTGAGTATTACTGACCACCTAGCTAAAGCTAAAGTTGGTAGATTTCACACAGCAGTGAATTTCTCCAGTGGTATTCAGTGGCAGACAAAATATAAAAGAACATGTGGACACTTAGATTTATCTCTGATTATGATAACTCTATCCCACAGTAACTAATAAATCTCAATGACTTAACGCAATCGTATCTTACTTCTCATTCATTATTTTGGGAACAGAGATTTATTTCATGAAGTCATTTAGGAAATAAAGTTAGTGAAGTGTCAGTTATTTTCGTTATGCAATTTGTGTGTGTGTGTGTGTGTGTGTGTGTGTGTGTGTGTGCGCGCGCGCTATCGGGCATGTGCGCTCACCAGAGACACACAGACAGAAAGCAAGAAATCAACCCCACTGGAGGAGAGGGGATGGCCATGCCACAATTCCTTCTCCTCCATTCTCTTCTTTGGATTTTAGGCATATACACACATGCCCGGTGTGAGTTTTAAGCCACTGGGTCCAGAACTCAAACTGCAGTTGACTGCATGGGAGTCCAACAACATAACCATTGTACTATCTGCAGGTCCCAATCATTATGCAAATCTCAACACCTTGGGTGTTGTCATTTAGCTAGCAGATGAGGATAGAAGTGGGAAATACCTGCCAGAGGTTAATGCCACTCATCACATTTACTCATTGACACTGCCCAGACCTAAGACACATGCCAAAACTTAACTGTATGCCCCACCACATCCCAAGAAAGAGAAACACCCAGCTAGCTAGATTCTGACCCAGGGGACTTCAGAAAGTTAGGTTAAACAAAACAAACCAAAACAAAAAAATTGAATCAATTAATAAGTGGATAAACAAAAGAGAAGTAGAAAGACAGAAGACAACAGAAGGAGGACCAAGAAGTTGAAAATACAGGTAAGTAAGTATTTAATAGTAGAACATGAAGTTAAGCTAGAAGGGTAAGGAAGGATTTAAAGTATAACAGTTAAAGGACTGAAGAATGAAGTAGGACAGTAGTGGTGAAACAGCTACAGATATTAAAGATTGTGACCAGAGGCTAGGGTAGTAGTAGATACTTAAGTCCAAAGAGAGAGGAAGCGTGGGGATGAGAGGGTCTGGGATGTAGCCACCAGCAGGTAGCTAAACATAAAAGGTCTGAGGTCAGTGAACTTTCAGAGATATGTGCACCCAGGAAGTTATGGTGAAGAATGATAGCACTTGTAGTGACAAGTGAAACTGTGACCTACGTGCCACAGTCCTTGACAAACATGAGATGAATTAATATGCCACAGCAGGATAGAATAGGATCAGATATACACCTCAAAGTAGAAAAAGGGTTGCTTACTGTTTAGATGTAGGAGAAACAGTTCAGCAAGTCAGCAGG
>NW_006159811.1:3090802-3130201 GCF_000334495.1 Tupaia belangeri chinensis
GAAGCTCTACGTTCTGTGAAATGTGGGATATGTACGGCTGTCAGAAAAATTGTGTCCTCTTAGGGAGACTGTAGGTAGTTTCAGTTAGGGCGAAGGAGTTGCATGGAACATTGTATGAAAAATGAGTGTTGCAGTAGAATATAGTTATAAAAGACTTGGATTACAACTGAAAATGATCTATGGAGCAAGGTAGAATTGGCAAAAATAACACTTAGCTCAAGGCAGAAATGATGACTACAAAATCTGATTTGGGGGCAGTATCTTAGTAACCAGTGGCAAGAATGAGAGGTGTGACAGTACCAAACGACTTTCACACATAAATTTGCTCAAGTGCCTCCTGAGGGTCACAGAAGAATGGCATCTGTTGTTTCTAGTCACATAGGCTCTGGAAGCTGGCAGCCTATGTCATATCTGGGCACAGAACCCATAATGTGGCTGCAACCCTCCATTCTTAGACTGCCTAGGCCCACTATGCAGGATACTGCTCTCAAGTGGGAAAGGATCCCTCAATAGTTCAAAGATCTGACAACCTCCATTCTAATAAAGTTGGGGAAAAAATCTATTCTGTATTTCTTAACTTTCAAAGATTGGACTCTCTCTTCCCTTCAGAACTCCAAGCATGAGCCCTAGGAAACTACTGATAAATGAGGTGAGGAAATGCAAAGCCCACAACTACATGCTTTTGAGACTGAGGTGCAGAAGTGTCTAGGGAAAACCCCAACAAATAATATCTCAACAAATTAACCTACCACATATTTATTTGTTTAGAATAACTGAAGCATTACTAACATTCTAGTTATTCAAACTATATGTGAATATATATAAATATCTATATAAATATGTGTGTGTGTGTACATGTGTATATTTTTTTTGAAGATTTTTTTTGCAATAGGGTGTGTGAACTTACTGGTGAGAGACAGAAATAGGGAAAGTAGGAATCAACCCCCAGGGAAATGGCCATGCTGGAATCCCTTTCCCTCCACTCTTCTCCTAGAATTTTAGGCATGCATGCACATGCACCAAGTGTTTTTCAGGCTACTGAGTCCAGGACTCAAACCACAGAATCAGCCATATGAGATCCAGCACCTTAACCACCATGCCACCTGCTGGCCCCAAAGAATATATTAAAAGAAATAATGTTTCCTGCTTCTCTGTCAATCCATCCTAGCCAAAAAGATTTGGTGGATAAAAACACCTGTTTAATTTTGCATACATGTGAAAACACCAATGAGTATCTTTCTAAATACTGCCAACATAGCAGCCTCTTTGACTTTCTTTCCAAAACTAGAGAAGAAATAAAATTTTTAAAAATTTAAAAAGAAAAAAAGAGTTGAGAACCCTTGGATTGTAGAGCTGGGAAAAAAAAATTTTAAATTATCCAATACATCTATTCTAAAAGACAAAACAAAATAAAAACAAACCAAACCAAAAAAAAAAAAAAAAAAACTTCCAAAATGCTCCAGTGATGGTTTCAGACTTCAGAGATGCTATTGGGATTGGGACATAGGCTAATAACAAAGACAATTATTCAATTCTCCCATGATTTATTGTTGGTGGTGTTGAAAAATATTGCCTGTGGATCATTAAACACCGTGACCCTTGCCTTTCAACTTAGTGGCTAGCTGAATATTTCCATTCTGCTTACTTCAAAGTTGTATTTGAAGTGGCTACATTTTGGTATAATGCAAACTACTTGCACTGTATAACACCTCCATTTTTATGTGTTCTTATGGTCTCATAACATAAGAATATTACCACTACTCATTTGCAAATGAAAACATCTGCAGGGTTTTTTTTTTGTTTTACAGGAGCATGTGGAACAATTGATTACCTCCTCTGCCTCAAAATACTTTCCTGTCTCAGGGCTGGATGGTGATGGGGTGATAAACATGAAGTTCTAAGAGGCTGACCCACATGGGAAGATTCTGGATTAGCGCTGGCCGAGGCTGCCATGAATAGAACCATCAAGACCCTTTGAGGGTTATTCTCTCTCTCTCTCTCTCTCTCTGTCTCTCTCTCTCGTAGAGAAAATAAACTAAAAAAAAAAAAAGCTTTCTTCTCTTAAGATGCAGAACACCATATTTCCTTTGATTTTTCTTTTTAAACCTTCTTTGTGTCTGCTACTTAGTTTTTTCTAACTACACACTTAGATATGTTGGAGGGTGTTACAGGCTCATTTCCTGTAATGCCTCTATTTCATCCATTCACATGATTTTAAACGGCACTATACTCACACAATTTACATAGTAATTCTCCAATTCTGATATCTCTGCTGAATTTCAAAATTGTCATCCAACTCTCCACCCCACCTGTGCTTAGATTTCTACACAGCATCTCAAACTTGATGTGTCTGAAACACAAACACCAGATTCAAACTCTCCATATATTCTCCTCTCGCAGTCTTTCCTACTTAGTAGAGTGGCTATGTTCTTCCAGACACATAGGGGTGTAACACTTGAAGTTGTCCTTAAGTCTTTCTCTTCCTCACACCCAAATCCAATCAAGAAAATTCTGGTCATCAGCACTTTCACTGCTACCATTCTGGTCCAAGTGGCACTGTCCCTCACTGACCTCTCACTGCTATCCCTGCTGCCATTCTTATTCTTATTACTGATAAAGTGAGGTCCTTCTGTATTCGACCTCGTCCCTTCTCTGACCCATCTAATGGTTTCATGTCTCAACTGTAGAAGTTGCATTATGTCCCGGGTGAACTGCTTCTCTCCCTCATTTCCATAACCTCATTTGCCTTTAAATCGCTCCACTCCAGCCACACTGGCCTCCTTGCTAAACTCCAAGCACACCATGTTTGCCACTGCCTCAGCACTCCTCTTGCTTCTCCCTCTATAAGCTATCCCTTTCTCTACCTCTTGACTACCTCTGTCCCTTCAGCATTTTACTCAAATGTCACCTAAAAGAAGTTTTTCTTTTTAAACTACAACCCCATCCTCAGCATTACCTTGTCTCTTTTCCTTTCTCTCCAAAGAACTTACGACCATCAATATTATTATACATTTGTTGTTTGTTGTCTGTCTTTCCCAACTAAAAGGAACTCTACAGATACAGGGACTTGGGAATATTTTGATTACTATTGTAAGAGAGGTCTTTAAAATGTTCATGGAAAATGCATTTTAGGGAACCAGCAGTTAGCGTAATGGCTATGTCGCTGGACTCCCACGTAGTCGACCGCGGTTCGCGTCCCGGACCCGGTGGCTTAAAACTCACGCGGGACACGTGTGCGTGCATGCCCATGATCCCGAGAGGAGAATGGAGGAGAAGGGATTGAGGCGTGACCATCCCCCCGGGGGGTGATTTCTCGCTTTCTGTCTCTATGTCTCTCTCTGTCTGTTTGGTGAGCACACGCGCCCTATAGCGAAAATCTCTCTCAAAAAAAAAAAAAGAAAGAAAATGAAAATGCATTTTACAAAAAAAAAAAAAAAAAAACAACTATGCACGGATTTCAAAATTAGTTTTGTACCAAAATGAACCTGCACTTTAATTCCAATTTCCACAATCATTCTGAAGTCTTCTTGTGTTCCTTGGTACTTAGAGTAATGACAGGCATATAGTAAGTGCTCAATACAACATAATAAATAGAAAAAGCACACATGATTGATTTGTGAGTCACTGAGTATTATATACTGATGATCGCCAAAATATTAACTAAAACATTTAAAGGAGTTTCAAGCCCCTTGGTTTACATACTACAAAATTAAATATGTCTCTTGCACCTTTTTTTTTCCCTACTCTCAACTCTGCTGGTCATACTTTTTAATGTTTTTAATTGAATCTTTGTTCTTTTTGAGTACTTGCTCTTGTTCTTTAACTGTTGCTTATGTACACTACTGTATACATATTTTTAAGAATACTGAATAGAACTGGGACCAAAATGGTAGTGCAGTGATAAACTACTATACTCTGCAAGGCAGGCCCACATGAGAAAATTCCTGGCTCAAGTCCAGGGACCTAAGGATGCCAGGCACAGATGGGCCTGTGATCTGGGGCAGGAGTGGATTGTGGTGTCAGAATCCTGTTGGGGGTGCTGCCTGTCTCATTTATTTAAAAATAATAATAATAAAGGAATATAAATAGAGTATAAAAATGTGTATGTGGTGAGGGGAAGTGGTTACCAAAATCCTCATATAATTTGAGTACTTGTGTCCATGTGTGCATTTATGTACATTTTTAAAATCTGTGTTTTAAGGTATGTGTATCTTAGTTTTTTGGTTTTTTTTTTTCCTCTCCCTTATGTTTTAGACTTCCTTAAATATCTGTTGAGCTTTAGTCAGCCTTTCAGATTTAGGAATGAGGAAATAAAAACCTAATTATGTGGGCATATGTGTATGGGAGCCAGTAGGATTTTTTAGTAGTAAGCTGGTCCTTCTGCTTGAAGATTACTATATCCTGGAATGTGAGTTCTCTGCCCTGGGCACCAACTCCAATACCAGTTGTCCATTTTCAATCCAGAACACCATGTTTTATGTAGCGAAAGTGCTGAAATACTTTGCCAAAGTGAGTTAATACTCACTGGTAGATAACCTAACATCAGAATCATCCAACTGTGACGTTTCATCAGAGATTTCTTATGCCTGTGTTTTCCAACTCACTTTTTGCTCTTGATCTAACTCAGACCTGGCATTCTGAATCGTGAACCTCTTCAGAATTTAGCAGAGTAGATCAACTCCCTTCCAGGCCTCAGGCCCCTCCAGTCTACCTCTTCCACACCTCTCTCCAAACTGCTTTCTGTTGAGGGTAAACCATTTAGACTGTCAACCAGTAATGGGCACCTCCCTTATGTTCATCTGGTATGTTTATTTAGAGAGAGAGATTTTTGCTACGGGGTGCATGTATTCGCTAGAGAGATAGAGAGCTACAAAGTGAGAAATCACCCCCCCAGGGGGTATAGCTATGGATAGCTATGGCAATCCCTTCTCCTCTACTCTCCTCTTGGGATTTTGGGCATGCACACACATATGCCCAGCATGAGTTTCAAGCCACTGGGTCTGAGACTCAAAGTGTAGTAGGCCATGTGGGAGTCCAGTACATCATCTGCTAGTACCAAGTATGTTTATATAATTTTGATCTCTTTAACTAAGGGGTCTGAGATGATAAGAGACATAATATCATATGATCAGCATGCCATCTTAACCAAAAAAAAAAAAAATCTGACTTTTAAAGTAACTATAAAGCCAAAATGTTAGGGAAATAGCTTAGAGTGTAAAAATGAACATCAGGCTTGCAGTACTATTTTTAAGTGATAATTTGAAGTATGGGTATATATAAAAAAGGGGGGGTTAAAATTTGGGATACTGGGCCACACTACTGACTAACTGAATGAAGATTTACAGGCCAGAGGGGCCAGCAGATGGTGTGGTGGTTAAGGCGTTGAACTTCCACAGGGCTTACCATAGTTCAAGTCCCACACCTAATGGCTTGAAAATTATGCCAGACTCATGTGGGTGCATGCCAAGAATCCTAAAAGGAGATGGCAGAGAAGGGTTTGTGGTGTGGGCATTCTCCTAGAGAGAGTGATTTCTCACTTTCTCTTTCACTGTCTCTGTCTCTCTGGCGAGTGCATACATCCTTTGGCAAAAATCTTAAAAAAATTTTTTTACAGGACAGGATACATGCACACTAGAATGTTAGAAGAAATGAACTAAAGAGTTGATAAGAATTCAACTCTTGGTTTGAGTACTCTTAAAGGGGTTTAAATGTCCCTGTTTTTTGTCTATTAAAAACCAGAATTTTGTGATATGTAAGGTTCAATGGAAAAAGGCATGATCTCTTCTAATAGATTTTATGGTCTTTAAACTTTTCCTTAAATATAAATTTAAAGGAGATTGGGTTCTCACTGCTTACTGTATAGCCCTCTAGAATAACAGGTGAGTGCATGTCATGTCAATCACATGAAACCTGATAAGACTGCAGTTTCTAGGAGACTTACAAAGGGTTTACACTGACTCTGAGTCAGGCATGTTAATAACTTGTGCCAATTTTAGTTTCTACTCTGTTCTCACTGCCTGTGCAAACACCAGGGGCTGCTTTAATGTAAACATTCTAAGTACCAAATGCATCATCATGGCCATCTGTTTTTACTCCCATTTCTCATGGTGTCTCTGACTTGAACTAATAATGCAAACATCATTTTTAAATTAATCATCAGCAGAGTAGTGTGAATTGTTTTAAGTTAAATTAACATCTCTGAAGATGACTAATGGAAAACACCAATGAGGACAGATGTTTTCATTTGGGGAAATGTGTTATATCCCTTCAAACAAATCTCATAATCTACCCCCACAATTTCTACTGCTTAACAAGTAATCAAGTAAAATATAATAATTTAATTACTTTATTTTTTCAAAAATTATTGTTGTACCACATTGTTCTAATTCAGCCTGGTTTGACAGCCCTTTGAATTTTAACAATATTAACAATAGTGGCTTTAACTCCAAAAGGCATTATATTTCTATCATCTAAAATAAACCACCCATCAGATGTATTTTACAGCAGTCTTTACCCAAATAGCAGCACGTTAACATAACTTAGCTAGTTCCATATTGGATACCCATGGCCTTTACAAACCTAAGAGACCAATAAATTCTCAGAAGAAATTCTAAGAATAATTTTATCCTCTTCTCTTTCCCAGAAATGGCAGTAGCCAGAAAAAACTAATTTGTATTCACATATCCTGTAATTTATTCTGTTGGGTGGGTAACAAGAGGAACAAGTAGAGAAGGAAATGAATAGCTGAGGGCCTGTTGGCCCTAACAGAATGATGTAATTGATTGAAAGATATCCATTTTGCCTTGTAAAATATCCACAGTCAGAGTAATGTTTCTCTGGGGTGAATATCTACAAAGGCCTTCTGGAAATCACCCTTGTATTTCTACTGTATATTCACACTGTCTATCCCTATGAACTGTTCCGAACTCGGGTTAAATAACTTACGCCTTGTGGCAGGTAGGCAACAGGCAATCCCAGCAAATTCCTGAATGTCTACTGAAGGACCTAAGGAAAGTCAGTTTTCCATGAACAATTTTTCCAGATAACAGGCTCAGGTTTTAGACCTATTTGGTGACAAATATAAAATGGGACATTTCTTGTGGAGACAGTGATTTCAAACCTTCATGTATCTGAAATCAAGGATTTTTCTTAAGCCTAAATACATGTTGCTTTGCTAATCTTAAATTTAGAATTCAAAAGTTAAAATGGGCTAAAAATCATTAGTGAACCACTTTTAGGCCTCACTTCTCCATTACTCTATCAATACACAGGAATGTATTTTAATTAAGCTTAGAAGCTAAAAAAAGAGAGAGAGATGTATAGCTATATATAGATATCTATCTATCTCAACTGGGCTATTTTTAAAATCAATAACAATCTATTAAATATATGCAAATATACAAAATATACAAAGATACCAGACCTTTATTCTCCTCCTCTCTCACAAACACAAAATTATTTATTTTATAAACTCTTGCCTTACTTCGACTGGACAGCCAATATACTTCAGTATGAAGTAGTGTTTACATCATGTTTCTTTGAGTAAAGCTGAAAATAGAATTTTAGTAGTGTGGAGTTGTTATACTCACCACTCTCATAACTTAAAAAGAGAGAGAGAGAGAGAAACTTTTGCTATAGGGCGCATATGCTCACTAGAAACAGAGACAGAAAGTAAGAAATTACTTCCCTCCCCATGACATATGGCTATGCCGCAATCCCTTCTCCTCCATTCTCCTCTAGGAATTTTGGACACGCACACATACATGCCTGGCATGAGTTTTGAACCATGGTCAACCATGTGGAAGTCCAGCACCTTTAACCACTATGACACCTGCTGGCCCCTTTTATAACATCTTTTAATGTTGAGTGTTAATCTGTGGATAAATACTGACATATGCAAACATCTGTAATGTTAAGAAATTATGTATTTCTGGGGACCAGCAGATGGTGTAATGATTACATTGCTGGACTTCTATGTAGTCAACCATGGTGCAAGTCCCAGACCTAGTGGCTTGAAACTCACACCAGACACAGGTTTGTGCATCCCCAAAATCCCAAGAAGAGACTAGAGGAAAAGGGATTGCAGCTTGGCCAATCCCCCTTTGGGGGGGAGGTGATTTCTCACTTTCTGTCTCTCTGTCTCTTGGGCAAGCTTACGTACCCTATAGCAAAAATCTCTCAGAAAAGAAAGAAAAAAAGAAAGTATTTCAGAATTACAGGGTTTAAAACGAACTCTTGATATAAATCTTGAACACTTTCCTACAATCTATCACAATCATTAATGATAAAAAAAATCCAGGATTTCCTAATATTCAAGTTTTCTTAGTATTATGTTTCTTGTAGTCCTTTACCACTTGGAATATTTTATTCCCTGTAGTTCAATTTGGAGTTTCTTTGGAACAAATAATATTCATCCAACTATTCTCTTCAGGAATGCTAAGCAGTGTAAAATTAAGTAGGCATAGTTACCACTCCAATGGAATCATTCATCTGCAAAGAAAACTTTCATGTATTAATCTTCTGAATTCGTGATGTTCCCACTATATTTGGCATGTATGTCAATGCATTTACTAATAGTATTTTTTTTTTTGAGAGGTTTTTGCTATAGGGCGCATGCGCTCGCCAGACAGACAGAGAGAGACAGAGAGACAGAAAGCAGGAAATCACCCCCCAGGGGGGATGGCCACGCCGCAATCCCTTCTCCTCCATTCTCCTCTTGGGATCTTGGGCATGCACGCACACGCGCCCGGCGTGAGTTTAAGCCACCGGGTCCGGGACTCGAACCGCGGTCGACTACGTGGGAGTCCAGCGACATAGCCATTACGCTAACTGCTGGTCCCAGTAATAGTATTTTTTGAAAAGGATAACTTTTATACTCATTTTCCCTCTTCAGATCAAATACAGTATTGATAAGTTTTTATATATGTCGGTAAGATTAACAGTTTGCAGTTTGTGAGGTTCCCCCTACCTTGGCTTTTGTCATTGATCTCACACCTAATTTCTTGAGTTTGATTTAAGATTGGTATAAATCATCTCAAAACAACATTTCTAAAAAATTGTGTATTTTTTTTTGCATGATTCACTATTTCACTGCTTTAACTGAATATCTTTTTCAAGAAAAATATAACATCTAAGTAGAGGAAGAGAGAAATTATTGGGGGACAATAAAAAGCAATTTGAGCTATTGCCCCTTATGTTGTTCAATTAGTAGTGACAAGGTATTTCACTTTGTAAATTAAATAATGTTCTAGTTTTGAGAAAGAAATTACATATTCTGGTAAGAAAATATTTATAAATATTAAAACAAATAAAATATAAAGTACTTTATGTAAGTAGTATATTGTGGTCCTATTAGGACCATCTGCAAAAGGATTTAGTACAATTTGTAGAGAACCAGAGAAAGGTGTGAGACTTTATATCTTTTTTTTTTTCCTCTACAGGGCACGTGCGCTCACCAGACAGACAGAGAGACACAAAGAGACAGAAAGCAGGAAATCACCCCCCCCCCAAGGGGGGATGGCCACGCCGCAATTCCTTCTCCTCCATTCTCCTCTCAGGATCTTGGGCACACACGCACCCGGCATGAGTTTTAAGCCACCGGGTCCAGGACACGAACCACGGTCGATGACGTGAGAGTCCAGCGACATAGCCATTATGCTAACTGCAGGTTCCGAGACTTTATATCTTGACCTAAATCTCCAGGAAGTACATAAACTGATTTGCCTAATGCTTTTAATTTAGTTCTACCCACGAGGAGATAAGAGGTTGGATGATCACTTGAGATATGTTCCAATCCCAGGATCTATAGCTTCCTCCTTACCCAAAGCACCAAGCTCTCATTTGGAAGTATATTTAGCAAGTTCCTATATTAGATATGCCATAATTTCATTAAAATATTTTTTAAACTCTGCAATTTGAATTTTAAGAATTATTTGATGCTGAAAATAGAGTATGTTACCTGTTGAAATTGCATCCAAAGATATGCTTTTCTCTACTATGGTCAGCATCTCTAACACTTAAACAGTAGGAAAACTCATTGTTCTTCCAGTCTTAGGTATTGGGCATAATAATAATTTTCAGAGAGAGGTGGGACAGAGGATTTGGATATCTTAGTAAGTACGGAGTAAAATAAATAAATAAAACTTTTCTAAGCAGTCAGGCTAAAAGAAAATTATTTTCCATGTTCAATGTCTTGTTTGTGTTATAAGAAGTTACATATATGTATTTACCACTAAATAGTATTACATTAAGTAGCATCTTAAATAGAAGCTCAACTAACCATGTCATTTTCAAAGGCTTCAGGAAACTGTTCAAATTTATTACTGTATAAATAGAATAATGATTAGAGGTTGTCATCAGATGAATTGTAGAAGAAACTAGACTCAAATGCTGTAAATAATTTTGAATAAGCAGTTAACAATACAGCTTCTAAGATTTTCTGACACTTTCACCAAAAGACACAGTTTGGCTGCTGAGAGCATCATGAAAGAGATACTGAAGGTAAATTAAGAATTCATCTGACAGAAAAATTACTTCATTTGATTGGGGAGAAACAGAGTCTGCAAGATTGCTACAAACTAGCACTCCAAGCAGGCTAGCATTACTAAAGCTACAAGATGCATGATGTATATGTATATCCACTCTACAGAGTGCAGGGTTGCTAGTGCCTAAAAATGAAGGGTGTGTGGCAGCAGGTAAGGCCTCACAGGTCAATAAACACTAGATCATAGAGAGCCTTCTATGTCATGCTGATGAGCCAGAGCTTACCCCTATAAGTCACTGGTATAACTGAATTAGGAGATCAACCAGCAGATGGCATAATGGTTACATTGCTGCACTCCCACATAGTCGACCACAGTTCGAGTCCCAGACCCAGTGACTTAAAACTCACATCGGGTGCATGTGTGTGCGGACCCAAATCCCAAGAGGTGACTAGAAGAGAAAGGATTGTGGCATGGCCATGCCCTCTGAAGGGGGGTAGATTTCTCACTTTCTGTCTCTGTCTCTCTGGAGAGCACACATGCTCTATAGCAAAAAAAAAAAAAAAAACTCTCAAAAAATAAATAACTGAATTAGGAGAATATTCTACTGCAACTAGCAAGAATAGAGAAGACTGACTAGGAAAAAAGAAAGGGGGTATGGCGTAATGATGTTAAAGCCGAAAAAAACATATAGATCAATGGAATACAAGAGAATTCTAAATAAACTCCAAAACATACAGTCAACTGACTTTTGACAAAGGGTACAAGATGATCTAGTGGTGAAAGTAAAGTCTTTTTAGCAAATGGTTCTGGAAAAGACAGTATATCCACCTACAGAAAAATTAATCTGTATTCCTTTCTCTCACCACTACCAAAAATCAACTCAAAATGGATCAAAGATCTAAAGGTAAAGCCTAGAATTGTAAAACTACTTGTGAAAAACACAAGAGAAACATATAAATAACATTGAGGTAGGTAAAGATTGTTTAAAATAAGACCCCCAAGCCCAAACAACAATTACAAAAAAAAAAACAGACAAATGGGACCACATCAAGCTTAAGAGCTTCCACGCAGCAAAAGAAACAACAGAACATAGAATGAAGCAACAACCCGCTGAATGGGAGAAAATATTTGCAAACTGTTTTAGATAACCAGAATATATAAGGAACTCAAGGTGCTCACTCACAGAGGGAAAAAAAAAAATTAATGGGAAAATAAGCTGAACAGACAACTCTCTAAGGAAGACACATGAATGGCCAAAAAGCATATGAAAAACTGTAATATCTCTTATCATAAGAAAAATGCAAATCAAAACCACGATGAATTATCACTTAACCTCAATCTCAATGGCTACGACCAGCAAACCAAACAATAACAAGTACTGACAAGACTGTACTGAAAATGGAAATCTCTTGCACTGTTCATGAGATTATAAATTAGTACAGCCACTGCAGAAAACAGTGTGGAGGTTCCTCAAAAATCTATAAATATTACCATATGAGCCAGTAATTTGATTCCTTGGTATTTACCCAAAAGACAGGAAAACATTGTTGGAAAGACACTTATGCATTCGTGTTTATTGCAGCATTATTTACATTTGCTAAAGCATGGGCTCAACCTAAGTCCTCAACAACTAATGACTAGATTGGAAAAATGTGGCACACACTGTGAAATACTACTCAGCCATAAAGAACATGGAGTCATTCGATACAAAGTGGATGAATATAGAGGATTTAATGTTTAATGAAGTAAGTCAGACTATGAAAGATCAACATCACACATTCCCACTCACCATGCACTGAACGTCTTCACTTCGGTAGAAATTGAAGTCAAAGACACAATAGTAAGGAGGGCAAATGTAGATACCAGAGACTGTATGGGAGAGAATGGATAATAGAGGTGGGTGAGAGGGAAGGGACAATCAACATCCCACATGGCTGGATGCACAGTTCAAGTCCCAGACTCAGCAGCTTGAAAAGCACTCTGGGTGTATGTCTGCATGTATGTATGTCCAAAATTCTGACAGGAGAAAGAAATGGAAAAGAGACTGCAGTGTGACCATGTTCCATGAGAGGGAAGTTCTCTCTCTGTGTGTGTCTGTGTCTCTCTCTGTGTATATCTGTGTCTCTGTATCTCTGTGTCTCCCTTTGTCTCTGTCTCTCCCAGTATCTCCCTTTGTCTGTCTCCCTCAGTGTGTCTCTGTGGCTCTTGCTCTCTTCTGTACCTCTCTGTGCCTCTCTCTCTCACAGAAATGGAGATGACCATGCCCTATGGGAGGGTTGGGGGGTGAATTCTGTCTGTCTCTGTCTCTCCAGCAAGCGCACACACCCTATGTGGAGAAATACTTTTTGAAAACATTTTAAATGAAGAAGAAAAAAAAATATTGCCTCAACTTCTGTCATGTAGGTAGTAATCAAGGACATAACATTTATGTAAAACAGTTCACCACAGTCATTCATCTGGCTATTAAAACTCTTAGCTACATATAATGTATATACTGTGGCTGGTACCATGGTCTCAGGACGTGAAAGGAATATGTAGAAGAGTTTATCAGAGTACATGAATAGGAAACAGTTTTCCCAAGCAACCTATAAAATCATCAGGAAGAAATGTTTATTTTTGTATGCCACTGAGATTTTAGTAATGTCATGCAGAAATAGCCATCAGTTAAAAAACCCAAAATAGCAATACTTTCCCTGTGTTAAAGTTTATTTCTCCCTTATGTCACATTCTAGAGGTTGGCAACACAGGGTTAGCATGGCAGCTCTGCTACACAAAGTTACTCAAGGACAAAAGCTCCTATCGTGTTCTAGCCTCCACCTCAAATCATCCTTACTTCTTGTTCCAAGTTAGCTTGACTTTCTGTACCTATGTTCCAAAGAAAAGTTTGGAGTAAGGAAGGCAGAAAGGTAACACACTTTCAAATACATCCCAGACTTTGCACCCACCAACTTTCCACATATCCCATTCGGTAGAGATATTAATAAGTCATGTGGTCACAACTACAAAAGAAGAAAACTTAAGTTTTTGGAAGTCCTGTAACTAAAAATCAGGTGCTATGTCACTATGAGAGGAGGAGAGAATGAAAATGTGAACACAATAGTCTTTGCCACGATCTATCCTTGTGGCCACCCAGATTTTCACAAGCAACCTCTCTCCTTCCATAGAGCATATTCATCACTTCTACAAGGGAGAGGCCTCCATGTTCCATTAATTACGGCACCCAGCTAAAAGTTCCTCCTCTCTGGTAATGTGTAGTTCTTTGTACCCTAAGGATAGATATGAAGTCTCATGGTTTGGCAACCTATAAACTAAAATCTAAGTTTATCTGTCCCCAGTGTAATACTTAACGCTTGTGAAGAAATTAAATCTGGCAATCTAAACTGTTCCTCATGAGCAAAAAGGAATCGGGAAACATAGCGGTCACTGGATCATGATAATAATCCCATTCCACTAGTATAAATACTCCCTGATCCAGCCACAGAGTAAGTCCCTTGGCTGGGCCATCTGGAAGTCCCTGACTTTGCTTTGAAGAGATGTCTATTTTTCACTAAAGCCCTTAGTTCCAGCCTCTGCAAGGTGCTTTCCTATCATTTGTCCTCCCTTGCCATGAACGAAGTAGGTATTACCAAGATTACTCTCCCTAGAGACTACAATATTTTTGCAGCCCGCTTCTTGCTGGTCCAGGTTTGCCAAACCATAGGGTTTTTGTAGAGGTTGAACAATTACAGGCTTTTGTAGTGCATGTTGTTCTTTATCCATACAATTCTCTCAAAAACTTAGTAAGCTTCCAAGCAATTTGTTTTGGATTAGTTCCATATGTAAGTAACTATAGCCAAAGATACAATCTAGACCTAGTTTTTAAACCTAAAGATGATTGTCTTTCCCTTATTACCCTGTGTTCTTTGCTCACCCCCTTGCCTGGATAAATGCTACATCTGGGCTATCTGAGCCATTTTGTCTGAGTGGGAAAGCAATACCCTTAATTTGATTTTGCCTCTGGTCTGGCTCTCAAATCTGGCAGAGCATTGGGCTTATCTCCTACTAAGGCAGTGGCTTTGAAGCCACCAATTATAACTACTTTGGTTTGAAGTACAGGAGGAATTGACTTTTTCAACCCTTAAAGGCTTCAAATTATAGGGCTCTCAACAAAATTATTTTACTAACCCAGAACAAAGAGCCTTTCTTAGCAGAACTGTATTTCTTCCCACTGATGCTTGTGTAACCCTAACCAGAGTTGTTTTCTGGTAGGATTTTGGTAGAAGCACAAGAAGCAGTCTACATATACTAAGATTCTGCCACTTTCCTAGGACTTCTACTGTATGGTATCAGCATATGATCTGCCTTCTAAAATATGGTAGATTATAATTATACCAATGCCTGGTCTCAGCTTCCTTGATGAGCAATCATCTTTTCAGCCTTCAAAATCTGTCTCTTCCTCCTGCTTCCCAACTACAAAAAATGACATGCCACATGTTTAGGTTTTGCCTCTTTATGCATCCCACTTCTGGCACTAAATTCTGGCTTAGTTACAATGGAGGTTTGAAATATGTGAGATTCAAACACAGTGCATAAGCAAAATAGAGGCTTGTACTTTCTCATAATAATCTGAAGGTGGTAATCCAGGGCTCTTACAAGGCCAAATCTTCCTCCCTTTAAGGACATATCTGCAAGCTACACAAATCCTCTCCAAGGGAGCTTAGAAAATTGTAGCCTCTACTCTAGCCACATGTCTTACTATAAAACAAGAGTCCTTTCATCATGAGAGAAGGGGAGAATAACATAGCAGGGGAAAAAGCTTTTGTTACAACCTTAAGATGTGATTTATTTAGATCTAACATGTTGCTGTATTATGATCCAGTATTTGCAAGAAAACTTAACTTGAGCATAATTTTAAGACCTGCCACTCTAATAGCTATATGTTATAAGGTATAACATGTAATTTAAAAATTTCATAGAAATACAAATGTAAATTCATCTTACCTCTTGCATTAAACCCTTGGTATATGAGGCCTTTGATACTTATTGAATGAAAGAATGAATGCACTGACCAATAATAAATATTTATTGAGTACTCGCTATGTGTTAGATACTTTCAAAGTATGATTCTCAACAAAAAAGTTGGTAGTATTTTAACTTGATGATCTTGGCAACTTGAAGAGTTGGTTACATGTAAAGGAAGGTTATAAATACATTAAAGAAATTTAGCAAAATTTCAAGGCCAGCAGTTGGCGTAATGGCTATGTTGCTGGACTCCCACGTAGTCAACCATGGTTCAAGTCCTGGACCTGGTGGTTTAAAACTCACACTGGGCACATGTGTGTGCATGCATGCCCAAGATCCCGAGAGGAGAATGGAAGAGAAGGGATCGTGGTGTGGCCATCCCCCCTGGGGGGTGATTTCTCACTTTCTGTCTCTGTCTCTCTTTCTAGTGAGTGCATATACCCTATAGCAAAAATCTAAAAAAAAAAAATAAAAAAAATAAATAGAAATTTAACAAAATTTCAAGAAAATAAACCTCTTTCAAATTAAAAATTGTTCTTACACTAATTTTATAATTTCAAATAAAACACAAAAAGTGGGTATCTTCTTAATTTGCTAAAATGGGAAAGCTACAAGAATAAGTTGGTATTGATTTATATTGTTTTATTATACCAAATTGATAACCAAATACTCCATATTTAAAAGTTTAATAAAAGTCACATGAAATTATAACATGTAATTATTTGCTCAGAAAATTCTCAAGTAATTTAAATAAATGACAACTAAACTGTTTACAACCATCATTTGTGCTTTTACTTGAAGAATAAAATAACAGTTTTGAGAAACGAGTAGAACTTGAAGCATTTAAGATTTTTTTTTTGACAAATGTTTCTCTTTTTATTTTAAGAAGAATTTAGCTACCACTATCAATCACATTCAGGAATACATATTTGTAGATGTTAGTTTATATTTATCTAAAAGGTTGCTTATGCAGTAGGAAATGATCTGTCTACACATGGCATATCCATAATTTCTAAGATATAGCATGCTGGGTGGAGTAACACAACTTTTATCTTTTTTTTAATTAATTTATTTTCATTTCATTTTCTTCCATACATTCAATAACATTATTGTCTTACAAAATGGATATTTCAACAGGTGAACATTTCTCTCTAGTACTGTTGATAAAACTATGAAATATCTTCAACAGATAATACCACGCCTCCCTGTCCCTCTCCAAAATGTCCTTCCTCAGACCCTCCTCTTTCACACACACTATATCTGGTGTTTACATCTACATACTGCATTTCTATATCCTTTAGACAATTAGTTTCAGTCATATAGTGCAGACACTTGGTATATATTAAGTGGGGACATACAATGCCTCTCCTTCATAGCATGGCTTGCTTCACTCAGCAGTAAGTCTTCCATATTCATCCACTTCCTGTCAAAAGCCAGGGTTTTGTTGTTTTTTATGGATGAATATCATTCCATTGAGTATATGTGCCACAGTTTTTCTAACCATTCATCAGTTCGTGGGCATTTGGGTTGTTTCCATGACTTAGCAATCGTGATAAGTGCCACAATAAACATCGATGTGCAAGCACTTTTCCGATTAAGTATTCTTCTGTCCTTTGGGTAGATGCCAAGGAGTGGGATTGCTGGATCATATGGTAGTTCTATTTGTAGATTTTTAGGAATCTTCAAATTGTTCTCCACAGTGATTGGACCAATTTACATTCTCACCAGCAATATAAGAGAGTTTCCTTTTCACCAAACTCATTCTCCCATCTTTTAATAGGATTGTCTTTTTCCAGAACAGCTGCTTGAGTTCCTTGTGAATTTTGGTTATCAGTCCCATATCTGATGCATAGTTTACAAAGATATTTTCCCATTCTGAGGACTGTCTATTCACAATAATCACTGTGTCTTTTGCCATGCAGAAACTTATTAGTCTGATGTAATCTCACTTGTCTATTTTGGGGATTATTCACTGTGCTTTGGGAGTCTTATTTAAGAAGTCTTTCCTACCCCAATTCTCCCAGAGTTTCCCCAGTGTTTTCCAGGAACAGTTTTAGAGTTTGAGGCCTTAGATTTAGATCTTTGATGCACCTTGACTTGATTTTTGTCAAAGATGAGAGGTAGGAGTTCAGATTCATCTTTCTGCAAGTGGAGATCCAGTTTTGCCAGCACCATTTGCTGAAGAGGTTTTCCTTTTCCCACTGGATTGACTGGTACCCCTTGTCAAAAATCAGTTGGCTGTATGTTTGAGCATTCATTTCTGTGGACTCTATTCTGTTCCATTGGTCCACCTGTCTGTTCCTGTGCCAGTACCATGCTGTTTTGATTACCACAGCTTTATAGTATACAACTCCTATCTTTTATGAGTCTTTTTCCCTCTACAGTTTTGCATATGTGGAAACTAGAAGATGAAGAATTTAAGGACAAACAAAAGCAAGAAAATTGCTCAACACCTTTCATGCCATACCAAGAATTAATTGTTTTTAAAAGTCTCTCTGATGAGACTAGATCTTGATGAGAGGATACAAGTCATTTAGTGCTTTCTGAAATATAAGATGAATAAATATGGTGAATAATATTTTTCATTAAAATGAAACATTGATCAAAAACATTCTGGGAAAGATGGAAAACTAAGTACACTTACAGCCTTTCCCTCCAACTGCAGATTTCTACTGCCACACACATAAGTACATTTTAAAAATAGGATATGGATTGTAGAAGAACTTAAAACCTTCAGCCAAAACTACAAAGACTGCTTTAGAATAGTATAGATAAAACAAGTAAAAGGAAGAACTGAGTTCTGAGTTTGCACATTTCTTTTAGATATTTCTGTCTATACTTGTAAGGGAGATTCTGACATTCATCCACTCCAAAATACTTATTTATTTTTGTGAACCAGGTATTTTTGTAGGCCTCAGTGTTCAGAAAATATTCCTATCCTTATAGAGCTTACTACATAGTGGCACAGAGAACAATAAAGTATCGTGTGAATGTAGCACAACAGCACAGAAAGCAGAACACCACCACCTAAGGTTGGGTTAGTATGTAGCAGCTCAAAAATTCACAAGAACAAAGTATTCTCAAAATAGAATAATTTTTAGTTACATATTAATGACATTCAATGGCTACTCAACTGTTGGCAGTGTGGTTCAAACAGTAAGGGTAAAAGACAACAACCTCGAAGGTAAAGAGGCATCCCTGGGATGTGCCAAACAGCCAACTCTCAGGGTAACTAGACACAGCTTTTCTATATAACCAAGAAGCTTCCAGTATAGGCAGCAGAAATTGAAAACCAGCCCTAGTTCAGTGGGTTCTTCATATGGTAAGGTCTTCTTGTACACTCCAGGCATGCACGTATCCTCATGATATCCTCATGATCCTGGCTGGCTGGGAATGGATCATGGTGCAAGGACCCTGTTGGGGGTCTCTCTCTTCTCTCCTTCCTTCCTTCCTTCCTTCCCTCTCCCTCCCTCCCTCAGTCATAGAATAACTTTTTTAAAAATTCAAGATTTAGATGTGTGCTATCACCACCACTCTGAGTCTATACTATCCAAATCGGTATAAGATTCCCATAAAAGCTGAGTTTATTCTACAAAATGGCATAAAATTTCAGCACTACAATCACCAAAATAAGTGAACCAGTGAAGTTTGTTGATTGCACAGTAAGAATGTAATTGAAACATGTCATTAAATGAACTCAAAGGATAAACATTTCTGGGAGTTCCTAATTAAATTTTATACTGAGATATACAAGGTTAGGCATTTCTATAACTAAGTCTTACCAATAATACAGCTATCTAAGTTATTTCATATTCACAAAGATATGTGCAATGTTTACTTTCTCTCCAATACTAGGTAAGAGAGAACTTTAGTCTTTCAATTAAATGTGCCCCATTGTGTCAATGTGGCTAATAAAGAGTCATCTTATACAGATAAATAACTCTAGAGCAACTAGTTAGTCCCCACTGATGACTGATCTTACATTAGTTGAATATTGGGTAGGATGCAAGGAAACCTACCAGAATTTTCCTAGGCAAGTTGCCAGAGAGAACTCATCAAGAAAAAAACAGTACTGTGATTTCAACTTTGAACTATGAACTGTACATTTTGTGAACTTGTCAAATACTCATCCCACAAATAACCTCATGCTCTTTCTGAAAATCTGGCCAAAAGGAATGAATTTGATTTAGTGGAAAAAAATGTTTAAGGCCAAGAAAAACATATACGGAGTGTATAGAATGGCAATAATTTTAGAAATATTAGTTTACCCTATTCATTATTTCACATTGAAAGAATCTGATGGTGTTTCTGCTGAAATATTTTTGCCATAATTAGTTCACTTTTCTCCCAAGGAAACACTTTCTTTATATATTACTATGTGTACACATTATATTCTTACCGCAATTAACTCAGCTGGTTTAAGTATGATGCTACTAAGATTTCAGGTTGTGTACCCCACCAATTCCTCATTCTTATACAGATAATGTAAACTGCTAAAACCATAACATGACCAAATCCTGCCCATACCACTTTACAGAATACAGATAAAGAACAGCCCCTGCATTTTTCAATTTAAAATAGACTTTTTAAAAGAAGTGATCAGATATAGTAGCACAATGAATGTGGAAACTATGAAATTAAGAATTAAAGTAAGAATGAAAATAGTTACTAATGAAGACTATAATACAGAGCAGATACATCAGAAGATGTACAGAACAATTAACAAGAAGGGGTTGGGGGCTGACTCCATGGCCTAGTAGTTAAGGGAGTCAATCCCACATGGCCAATGTATTTTGAATTCTGCTCTAGTGACTTGAAAAGCATGCTAGGTACACATGCACGCCTGCTCCAAATCCTGAGAGAATGGAGAAATGGAGGAGAAGGAATTGTGGCACAACCTTAGGCCACTGATGGGGAGAGGTGCTTTCTTCTTCCATTCTCCCAGTGTCCCTCTGCCAAATGCACACACCCTCTGCAAATTAAAAACAATGACAAACTCGGCAAGAAATTCATCCCTCCGAGTTGTCATTTTTCTTGGGTCATCAGTTTCTGTAGTGGCTTGCTGTCTAGCATACTAACTTTACTAGTTATCTCCTGAGAAAAGAAATTTCAAATTAAGATCACTTAATTTTTTATAGAATCTAATATAGCACATTTATAGGTATTTAATGACCACTTGTTAGTATTAACAATAGACACATCAAGAATCTAAAGTGGGACCAGCAGTTGGCACAGTGGCTATGTCACTGGACTCCTATGTAGCCAACCGTGGTTCGAATCCCAGACCCGGTGGCTTAAACTCACACCGGGCGCCTGTGAGTGCATGCCCAGATCCTGAGAAAACAATGGAGGAGAAGGGATTGCAGCATGGCCATCCCCCTGGGGGGGTGATTCCTCGCCTTCTGTTTCTGTCTCTGTCTTTCTGTCTTTCTGGTGAGCGCACATGCCCTACAGCAAAAACCTCTCAAAAAAAAAAAAAATCTGAAGCAATAAGGTTTATTTCTAAATATTTGATACTATTAATAGATTTAAAGAATATGTCTTCCCTCTCCTGCCTTTTTATACAAATTCTAAGCATTATGAGCTGTTGTAATTAAAAAATAAGATATCCTAGATGCCTTCACCAATGTATAATGTTTTTGTCTTGTATAGGTACTTAACTTGCTATTTAATACAGCTCCTCGATTTGGGAAAGAAAAAACAATGTTAACAGTGGCAATTACTTCCTATGGGGATGTGGGTCTTCATCTTTTAGGGGTCACATAACTTACTAAGGAGCTAATTTTTAAAATAATGAGCCCTTTCTACAGAAACGTACACATCTTACACAAAACACCAGACACAACCTTGAACCTATTCATGCCATTCATTAAAACCTGAAAATGTCCATGGGATGAAGGTTAAGAAAATTTCTCATAGACAAGTTAAACAGTAAAGTATCAGATGTGTTATTACCTTTAAAAGACAGGAGAGATCAATTACATCAGCACATAGAGTGTAATATCCCATGAGACTAGCCATAGCGGCACAGACAAGGGGTCACACCTGCATGGTACTGGAGCCACATAAGAGGCCATGTTTGGATTCCAGGCCAACCTGAATATGCAGGGTATACTGTCAGGCACCAAGTTCCCGGCTGGTTGGGATCAGGGGAGACAGCTGGCTGAAGGATCTGCAATAGGTCTTTCTAAGAGAGTAAGTGTAAAAAACCCAACCTACATACTGTGGGGCTGCAACAGCCCTGAGAAATGAGCATACTTTCATAATTCTTTCCTTAATGAGGATACTTTCCTATAATTTTCCCAGGTACTATGCATAATAACAGCAGCTTGAGCAAACACTCAAATACTGAAAAACATGTCCCTTAGTGGCCTGGTGATTAACAAGGCCAGATCCCACATGGCAAACTGTTCATGTAACTTAAACTCACTACATTGTAGCTTCTAGAGTCACATTTTTTTTTTCTTTCTAAAGAATAGAGACACTCATCTCCATCCCTTTCAAACATTTTTAGAGAACTCCACATCCCAATACACAGTCTTCCAGAAAACATGGCAAAACGTGTAATGATATTAACATATACAGTAAAATAGTTCATATATTATAAATATAATATCACATAAAATATGTTTTTTTAATAATCTTTTTCAAAACATAATGGAAATAATCTCTATTAAATAAGCATATGTTCAAATATTGAAACAACCAACATATTAAATGTCAAATATTTTTAGAAGTGCAAATTTTTTAAAAATGCAGATAAAAGCTCTAGGAATTTTATTAAGTTATCTTTAGTGGTCAGATTTATTCATCCACTGATGTGGTTATTAATTATGTATATTAATTTTAATATACATAGTTGTTGAATAAATTATCAAAAGAATGTGTACTTAGGAAAAAATTATTTGATCTACAAATTTAAACACATACACACATTTGAAGCATTTCTAGTGAGCTCAGCTTTCATCAAGATTGTTTACTAGGCTGTTTCACTTTAAGCTAAGATTCTGCTACTTTTACACAAGACTATAATCATTCCCCAGTGTAAAATCACTCCCCAACCATTCAGTTGCTTAATTGCCAACACCTCCCTTTCGCTAACAGCTCCACTATAAAGGAAACGTTTTTTAATGGTGAGTGTGTAACAAGGCAACATGTGACTAAAATTCAGTACATTATCTCTTGATTTTTTATTACTGCAGGTGCAGAACACAACTGTTCCGAGGCTTGATAAAGACAAGGTTCCATTTCATTGAAAAACAAGTCTACTTGCACACCTGCAATTACAAAGATTCTAAGTGAAAAAGGCTCAGATCATGGAAGAAATAACACTATTCCACAGAAGTCTGACTTAGTCCTTCTCTGAGAAGAAAATGATCCTTGACGTAACAAAGACATCCTCAAAGATACCTGTATTCTCAGAAATGTGTGTAGTAAAAAATGTGTTAGATAAGGGAAAATATTTTTTTATCATCACCTAGTGGAGTAGTAGTTACCAAGAGCAAGACTGAAATATTAAGTATTGCTTGCAACTGGGCTATCATTAGAAAGCATATTATAAACTTGCTATCCAGAATGACAGAAATCTGTAAGAAGAGAATTGGAAGGAAAGGCACTTCGATTCAGTAAAGAACCATAGTGTATCTTCTGTATGCATGACACTATTCTACATCAACTGGCTTCTTTGAATTTTTTTTTACTAATTAGAAATTTAACATGCAATAAGTATAATGAGTTCCTCAACCACACTTCACTCAGTTTACCCAATTACCAATTTTTTGGTCAGTCTTATTTCACATTCTTCTCTACTCCTCCTGCACTTTAAAGGTAATCCCACACATACTTATCACTAACAAATTTGGACTTAACACACAAGCATCCAAACACATAATACTATTATCATACATAATGAGAGCATTTTAGATTTTAAAACAATATAAGATAAAATTCCTTTATATTCATTGTCACAGCTTCATGTATCCTCCAAAAGACATGTATTGGAAACTTAATTGCTAATACAATAGTGTTGGGAGCCCAAGGTGGGGCCTAAGGGAAAGCATTTAAGTCATGAGGGTTCCACTCTCACGAGTAGATTACTGCCAATTATAAAAGGTGTGAGGCTGTAAATTCAATTTCTTGCTCTCCCTCACTCACTTGCCCTTCTATGTTCTATCATGGAATCGCAAAGAAAAAGGGCTCTCATTAGATGCAGACCCCTCAACTTTAGACTTTCCTGTCTCTGAAATTATAAGAACCAAAAACCTCTGGTTGGTTCAATTGCCACCAGGATTGACATACAAACAATTTTTTCGGATACTGAATTAGTGTATGGATGTGAGTGCAGACTCATTGGAATGAGAGTGTTCTATCTAGTCACTTCACTATCTCCCCAAGCCTTGATCAGTGTTAAGAATTTAAAGCATTTTTCCACTCTCTTTTAGGAGGGAGAAAAATCACAGACTCTTTCATAATTGCCCCTAAGTTTTTATGTCTTTTGGGACTCATGAACCTGACCACAAGCACAAACAGGAACCAGCCAGATCCAGCTGCAGTCAAGATGGAGGACCGAAATTGACCTGGAGATGAACTAAGCCTCATTTCCATGCTAAAAATCATACCCTAGGGTGGAGATTTAAGATGCTAATGATACATGAACATATGAAGACACATGAACAGCTACCACACCTGCTCTGAGAAAACCTCTTGACCTCAGAACTTTCTGCCCCCTACCCTAATAAAAACCAAGAACTCCCAGCTTTCAACAAGACGGTTGGAACTTTCTCTCCAGCTAGCTCCACTGTGCTTAAGCATAAGCCTCAACAAAGCCTTGCCTGGGTTTCTCCACCTATGGCCCTAAATTAATTTGTTCTCTTAGTTCTAAGACTCCTGACTAGTGGCAACTGTTCCAAGGCAGTACTCGTGAGACCAAAAGCCACAAATGAGACCATGCCAATAAAGCACTGAGGGGACAGGAGAGGGATAGTTATGATAGGGTAAATTCACATGCGTGAAAGGGGTGGACGAATGGTGACCCCCAGGCACTCACAGCTTCAAAGCCCCTGCTCGCTCTGCTCCACTTCTAGTCTGTCTTCCTTGTAGCCCAGAAGCTGCCCCACCCAGAAGCAAGCTGGGACTTTTAAAACTATTTGAAAGGTACTACACCTGAGTTGAGAACGTGTTTGCCCCAAGATCCCTGAATCAATCTATCTAAACAAGGGCTAGCTGGGTCATGCAGGGGGCCATTGCTGTTCTAAGTGGTTGCAGCGTAGATGGAGAAATGGAGGGCAAATAGCTGTCATCAGTCTAATAAAAAAGGCTAGTCAATTATACTCACTTAATAGGTTTTATTTGCTTTTGGTTTTGTATGCCAAAGGTTTCTGAGAGAGGCCAGTGGGTGGAGTGGTGGTTGGGGTGCTGGACTACCACATAGCTGACTACAGCAGTTCAAACCCTGGACCTGGCAACTGAGGTTCACGCCCAGCATGTGTGATACATGACCAAAATCCTGAGAAGAGAAGGGATTGCAGCATGGCCATCACCCCTGGGGGTGATTTCTCACTCTCCCTCTCACTGTCTCTCTGTCTCTTTCAGGAGAGTGCATGTGCCCCATGGCAAATAGACCTTAAAAAAAATTCCTCTGAGAATTGGATAAAAACTTTTGAAACATTTACCAACTTGCCCACAAGATTTGCATATAAACTCACAGAATTCCCAGATTGCAGAAGTCTGTTCAGGGAATTTCTCTCCAAGGAATTTGGGGAACCCAGATTCAAAAATGATTTGGTCTACATTAAACTATTTTCTGTTGCTTTTTCCTCTACTTTTTCTTATCTAAACATTTTAAGTATGAGGAAGCCAGAGGGTATAAAAATTCATGACAATATAAAGCTTCTGTACCAAGACCATGAAACATCATAAAGTAAATATATTGATTTCTTAATTTCTCAACTTAGAAATCAGTCTGCATTTACCTGGTTTAAAACTTAATTTTAGTTACTGCAAAAATGCTTATGAGAACCACGCAAAGTACCATGCTAGGGATTATGGGGGAAGCAGAGGGATTAAAACATAGTCTGTGTTTTAAAGGAGACTATAATAAAGGCACTAAAAGCCTTACATAAGTACTGATAATGCAAAACAGAATGTGTCTTGTCGCAAAAAGAGAAATCATATGATAATACATCATGAGATCCCAAAAGAAGAGGAAAATAGGGCTACCAAGGTACATTAGGGAAGGCTTCAGGAAGCATTTCAGCTGCGCTACGCAAACAGAAAGGATTGCTATGAGGAGATTAGGAAAGAGGACATTCTCTGTGGACAGAAGAAAGCAGTGTCTCGCACAGTTTTCCACAAATGTCCAAGGAACACAGAAAGGCCAGAATCAGGGCAGTCAAGGTCTTTATGAGGCACAGTGAGCAATTTGTTTCAGGGAAAGTAAATACGAGGGGAAGCCACAGAGAAATAGATGAGAAGAGTGGGCTGGAGCAGTGAGTGAGGAGAAACTGTTAAAGGATAAAGAGTAGCAAAACCAGAGCTGTGTTTTGTGAAAACAGAAGGATATAAAATTGAAGGGCAGAAATGGGTGCTGGGAGCCAAAATGGTGGAGCACATCACAACCCCACCCCATCAAAGTCTCCCCAGAGCCCAGTGCATGAACCTGCATCTGGGATGGGAAGCCCTGGAAACTCTCTTAAGTGTAATGGAACAGAAAATGTGATTGTATTTCCAATTGACACCTAATTGTGAAATACTTGTCAATGCTAATCCTCCTGTTATAGTAAAAAAAAAAAAAAATCACTCATTGTCATTAAAATGGGCACTGAAAACTCAATGAGTGACTACTTCAAGGAAAGGGCCACCACAACCACATCGGAGTATTCACATTTGATCTCATGTCTACTCATGGGACTATTTTACTGTTGGTGAGTTGCTCTGATAGGCCTCCTGCCGCAACACCTTTTTTATTATTTTTAATGTTTCCCAACAAGACAGTGCTATAGGCTTTACCAAATACCCAGGCTCCAATATTTACATACAGGAAGATCACTGTGAATTAATCTTTAAGTCAATGGTTATAATACAATGACTTCAAAATGCAATTTTAAAATATCTAACACCTGATTTACTCATTGTTATAGCATCTTTTTGTTGTTGTTGTTCTTTTTTTTCAATGAGTAAGACTTAGCATTGAATTTTATTTTATTTTTTGGGGGGAATTAAAATATAGTTTACTGTCATTATTATTATACTTTTTTTCCTTTTATTTTTTCCATTTTATTCTCTTCCATACATTCAATCACATTATTATTTGTCTTACAAAATGGATATTTCAACAGGTGAACATTTCTCTCTAGTACTGTTGATAAAACTACAAAATATGATAGTCATCTTATTTTACTCAAATCAGTTATTGGTAGGATGAAGTTTATGAAAAGTCTTGAAGTGTCAGAAATTTGTTATGTTTATTTCCAAAGGGGAAAATGTGGAGACTTACAATCAGATAAATCAGTAATTCTGCCGTATACACCTAAGGTGAGATTCTTCATAAGCTACGAGTTTATCAGCTTTTAACACATTTTTAGCTCCATGTTCTAAATCATAAGCCTTTGAGGAAAGAACAGTAGGCATTTTGTCAAAACCTAACAAAAATTAAATAATCTAAAAATAAAAATTATATAAAATATGTAGGTGCTAAATTATAATCAGGGCATGAAGTCATAATGATTTTGTTATATAACAAAATCACAATTTTGAATGGCAAAGTCCAGTGAACCACCCACAAATATATCTCACAATCAAGGTATTTCCAATATAGGCCTGCTTTTCAATAACCCTAAGTTGTCAGGGTTCCAGAAGTATAGGTATCAACTGATATTGTAGTATTTATAATAATGACAATTTGCAATTGCTTTCAACAACTTTTCCAGGAAAGGATGTGTTTCAAAAAGACATTAGAGTAATTTCTGCTATTTGCTTTCTTATCTTCATAGGAAATTACATATGCCTCAATTTTGTACATAGAATAATGATACTCAACCCACTCTAATGTTCTGTTCAACCCACTCTAATGTTCTGTTCTATATAGCTCTACGATGGTTTCCGTGAAAATCAAACAGCAAAAACCAGTCAATTGCAACCTATAGTAATTAGTCATCACTCAACAGTAACTCAGACTATTCGAAACAGCTTTTCACCATTTTTATGACAGTTAAGTAGCAACCTTACATATTACAAATCTATTTTAAAAAATTACTACAAAAATATTCCCTATGTCTATTACAAAGAAAATTCCCTATATCAATAATACTTCTGCATAGATCTAGAGTTGGAATGAAGAATTTTAGCCTTTTTTTACTTAAAATTATTTTATAAACTCCTATTTCTCAAGTTTAAATTTATATATAAATTGATTAAATAATAACACTGATACAAATGTCTATAGCATCAATACATACATTAGCTTCTCAAAATGTATATATTTAAAATAAAATATTATTTTCCATATATAGTTGAAAGTTTTATACAATTAGACAATTTTAGTAACCAGATAGAAATATTACAAAAAACAAAATTGAAAAATGTATTTCACAGGCTGACCCTGTAGCACAGTGGTTAAGCACTTTGCATGGGAAGCCAGATTCCATGTGACCAACCACAGTTCAAATCCTAGCCCTAATGGCTTAAAAAACATTGCAGCTACATGTGTCTACAAGCCCAAAATCCTGACAGGATAGAGAAATGGTGAAAAAAAAAAATTGCAGCCTACCATAACTCATTGTAATATGTCAAAATAAAGAGTACATCAAATTATATAAATATGTAAAGTAAGATTAAATTCCTCTAAGGTACCCCAGTGAGAGTTTCATGTGGATGTCCTGGGTACAGAGAGGTTACTCATAGAAATAGAAGACAGAGTCTACTAGGATATAATATATTAATATATCCTTCAGAGGATGGGGCAGGGAGGATTCCATGCCCTTTGACAGAGCTTCAGCCACAACATTCCACCCGCATCTGTTCTATCTTGTGGAATTGCACAAGAGATTTCACTTGCGAAAAGATTCTGCTGAAGGAACCCAAAAAAAAAAAAAAAAAAAAGGCTTTGAAAATCACTGACCTAATTCTGTGCTTCATTTTATTCCCTAAACTTGACGAAAAACTACATTAGAACTACATGAAAATCCTTTGATGTTCTGCAAAGAAAGTTTAAAACTGGTTTCTATTTTTAATTAAATTTGGAATAATATTCTTCTTTAGTTGCATTTTTCTAGCCATGTCCCACTCCACCAGAAATGTCTATTTCTTTTTTTTTTTTTTTTTAAGATTTTTGCCATAGGGTACATGTGCTTGCCAGAGAGAGACAGCAAGAAAGACAGAGAAAAAGTGAGAAATCACTCCCCAAGGGGGGATGGCCATGCCATAATCCCTTCTCCCCTGTTTTCCTCCTGAGATTTTGGGCACATGTGCACATGCACCCAAAGTGAGTTTCAAGCCACCAGGTCTAAGGTTCAAACCATGCTCAACCATGTGCGAGTCCAGCACCGTAACCCCCAATGCCACCTACTGGTCCCAAAATGCCTATTTCTTGTATGCCCCTCACATCCTGCTCCAAGATAAATGGGTCTCCCTTCCAAAGATGATATGCATGTTTAAGAACACAATGGCCCAAATGACCCTGAACCCCTTACCACAAATTAAACTGGGTGGATCACATTTTTTTCCTCCTGGAAATTTTCAATTATAACTCCAATTTCTGAGTGCTTGGATAGAAAGGCATATTTGTATAAGACTGTAACAACCATGCATGGCATAAACACAGAAATAGAGAAGTAGGTTTGCAGTTAATGAAAAGCCCTTCAGCTCTCTCTCCCTCTCCATACACCACACTTGTCAAATAAGAATAAATCTCTCATCTGTTGTTGCAATATGTTGTTTATGCTTCTCTTATATCAGCACATCCTGCTCCAAGCAATATAGTTAGTTGTATTTACTTCCTCTCTAAATTGTAAGCTCCTTAATGAAAGGAATTTTTCCTAGCTTACATTAGTGTCCCAGAATATGTCATGAAAAACACAATCATTTCATAGTAGCTTATAATAAACATATACTTTTTTGAATGATAAAGCTTTTATATTAGTGTTCAATAAACAAATAAAAAAAGAAGTACATGTTGATTCACAGGAATAAAGGGCAAAAGCTTGGAACAGTTGAAATGACCAGTGTGAGATTTTGGATAGAAAGGTGGTCTTAAATAGACAAGAGGCACAGTATAAGACTTGAAGCACAATCACTATATCTCCTGGGTATGTATCTCACTCTTTCACTTACTAGCTGAGTGCCCTGAGGAAGTGCTTAACATGTCTGTGTTTCAGTGTCTATTTCCATAAAAGGGGCTCATAAAGGCCCTACTTCATAGGATAATTTTGAGAATTTGAAGAGATAACACAGGCAAAGCTTAGAGGGCCACACAGAAAGCAAGCTACTGCCCTGAATACGCTATAGAAGAGGCCCTCTGTGCACACAGGGCATGAATGGTCACTAGATGTTACCTATTATAATTATTATTATTATATAAATTATATGTAATCATTACTATTATTATATAAAAGAAGTCTAAATAATATAATGCAAAAAAGACATTTGGTAAAGAGAAATCTTATCCTAAAAAAAAAAAAAATAACAATCAAGGAAATTTAATACCTGTCTCAAAAGCTTTCCAAGGATCAGATGATCTCATGACAGCAAAAGTTGATAAAAAATAGTGAAAGAATTTATGTTTTTACTTCCTTAGAAATCAAGAGTACACAGTATGTAGCGCTGAGTTCGCATATGTTAATTAAATAATGTTTTTTCTAAAAACAAGGTAAGTGCTTTAGCATATTAACTGTCTTTTTTTAAAACTGTATGCTGAGGCAAGACTAGAATCATTACCATTATAATGACTGGGTGTATACCCTAATTCTTCCACTTACTAGCTGAGTGACCTGGGTAGGGTACTTAGCATGTAAGGAGAGACAGAGAGAGAGGGTACAAGCATCCCCAAAGGGGTGTGGTCATGCCTCAATTCTTTTTCCATTTCTCCATTCTGTTGGACATGAATACACATGCCCAGCTTGGTTTTCAACTCACTGAGGCTAGGGTTCAGACCATGATCAGTCACGTGGGATCTGACTCCCATAACCACTGTCCTACAGAGCCAGCCTGCTAGTTTTGTAATGTTTATTTATATTCCTTTCATCCAACAAAAGTTTTCAGAGAAGTTTTTTTGTTTTTTTTTTTTACTAGAAATACAAAGACTCGGGTTAAGTTAACACTAAACCTTAGGCAGTGAAAGAGTTACATGAAATAATGACCGAGGGCTGTAAGGAATTAGGAGATTAAGTGCCAAGTTTTATGCATGAATTCTTTCTTTAAATTTCCTCTAAAATAGCTATGTTAAAATTTTGAGCTAAACTTAACTGCGGAAGCTTTTCATATCTCGTGGTGTTTGTACCTTTTGGAAATCTAGGTATTCAAACTCCAAAGCTTATTTCAATTATAAAGTCTTTATGATTCAAGAAGCTACTATCAATGATCCCAATTATGAGTCATATAATCAAATGCTATAAACATAAACATCCTTGGTTATATACAATGCTGCTTCAGTGGAGGAAAGCAATTTATTGGGTTGACAGAGAAGTCATGATGTATTTTTTCCCATGTTTTTCTGTGCAAAAATTCATCATGACTTTAAAAAAAAAAAACAATAGTATGACACATATTAAGAAACATCACCAAACTTTACCCCAAACTTAAGTCTTGGACCTAATTCATTCAACACACATTTCTTTTTATTCTACCAGATTGTTATACAGATTATTACTTTGGGGAGTCCATCTGTTTTGTGAGGTTTTTTTACTCCTCCAAAGGGTGGGCTGAACAGAAATGCAGGGAGTTGGAAAAAGACACAAAGCACTGATGTCATGTCGTTTATTGGCTGAATTTAGTGGGACCCCACAGAGCTCCAGTAGCACTCAGAGTGCTTCCTCCATCTTGGAGCTTATAACACGTATGGAGAATGCTCAGAATTGCCTTTTCCCTGTAACACACATGGAGAATCCCCAGAACAGCTTCCTCCTTCTTGGAGCTCACAGTGCATGAAGCTGAGCCCAGCCAAGCCAAGACCCAAAGCCATTAGGGCTGAGCTAATGGAGTCAAGGCCGAGCAGAGCAGTGCTAGCTAGCAGGGTAGTGCAAGCTGCTGAGATGCTCCTTTTCTCATAAAGGGGCTGCATACAATAGTGGCTCATCGCCAAAACCAAACTGTCATACATGCACAAGCACGTTACAAGCAATGGCGTTAAATGGCAGTCATAATTACATAGCAAGAGCACAACCACAGTACAATTAATAACATAAGTTGTTTACTCTGTGGCCTTCGAACATGATAGGAGGCGAGCGAGCCAGACTAAACCATCTGCATTTGCAATGCACCATCCTAGTTTTTAATATTAACAAATTTGCTGGTATCAATAAGGGGTGCTTCTAAATGTGTACAACTTTTCCCTAGAATAGAAAAGAGACAAGTAGGCCAAGCTTTGAATTGCTGAAAGTCATTCAACAGGTTAATGTAGAATTACCTTAAGCTAGTGACTGACTTTCTAAGTCTGTTTTCTTCCCTGTGAAAGGAAGAATACACCCCCATGACTAACTGAAATAATTTAATGCAATGCCTGATCTTCAATATAACAATAGATGTTATAATTTCCTGAAACATTACTGCAGAAACAGATAGTTTAGGGAAAAAAGGGTCACATACACTACAGTCAGAAAAATGAACAAGTAAGAAACACTTTCATACCCTTGGTCCAATCACTAATACCTGTGGAGTTAAAAAGAGATCAGAGGTACCCACAGAAACACCAGGTAGGTCTTTGATATCTGCCTCTGCTGAATTCTGGCCTTTATCCTTGGATAAATGCTCCTAACTGACTGTGTTCCAGGTAACTCCATGAGAGTGAAAACAACATGCACAGAATCTCAGGGTTGGAAGAGTTTCAAAAGGAAATACAGGGTATCTCCCTGCGCTGAAGTGGGAGAACACAAATCTTCCAAAGCGGACGGCTATCTATTCCTAGTTTTAAAGATCTCTAAGGATTAAACTCCTCCATATTCCTTGGTTACCTGTTTCAGTGTTTAATCCCTTCTTTATACTTATGTCCATCTTTATGTCCAACTAAACTTTTTCTCTTGCTACAATTTAAAAATATTTCCTTTTATTTGGTCTCCTGTGAAAGTAAAGAACATCTGTTCTGCATCTTCTGTATAATAACCTTTCAAATACTTGAAGACAGTTAAATCACCCCTTAGTCGTCCCTTCTCCAAGTTAAACAGTCCTGATCCTTCTGAGTCCTCTCTTAGGAGCTGGTCCCCATTCCTTACATCACTTTTGCTGATCTTCACTGGACCTTCTCCAGAGTCTCCATCTCCTTTGCCAAATGCAAAGACCAAAATCGAACATAGCAATAATGCCAAATAAAGCAGAAGGATTACTTTTCACTTCTGTATCCCTCTGATGATAAAACATTCCAAGTGGTGTGCTTGCCCTTTTTTTCCAAAAATATATTGCTCTAAGCCTCTTTGCTTTGTAATCATGTATGCTATCATCTTGTGGTACCTTTTTCCAAGGCTCATATCAGATTTCAGGTGCTTCAAATAATTCCTGTCAGTAAGAACCAAATTTAGAAGGATGCTGCTTCAGAACATTTTTCTACCTTCCATAAAGCTAAAATAGAAAAGCTGTGAAAACAAAATCAAAATCCATGCAATCCATGAAATAACTATCAACATTTATATCTTGATGACATTTGAAAAGCATGTTTTCTTCCTATATATGTAGAAATGCAATTTTTTCTAATTCACAAAAAAATATAATCTAACAGATTTTGGCAAAGTATCTTATAAACAAACAATAGGAAAAACCACAAAGCTAAAGTTTATAGGAAAAAAATTCAATAAATTTGTGAAAATGGTATGTCCTAATATATGTCAATTCTGATTTGAGTTTTTCAATTTTCCTTTACATTCTTCTTTAAAATAATACACATTAAACATACATTTTTCTAACACCTGCATTGGTTTTGTTTGTTTGTTTGTTTTGTTTTCTGGGGTTTTTTGGAGAGATTTTTGCTATAGGGCGCGTGTGCTCGCCAGACAGAGAGACATAGAGACAGAAAGTGAGAAATCACCCCTGGGGGGATGGTCACGCCGCAATCCCTTCTCCTCCATTCTCCTCTCGGGATCTTGGGCACACACGCACACATGCCCGGCGTGAGTTTTAAGCCACTGGGTCCGGGACGCGAACCGCGGTTGACTACTTGGGAGTCCAGCGACATAGCCATTACACTAACTGCTGGTTCCCATCCTGCATTGGTTTAAATTGAACATATCTATCCACAGATACATTTCTGAGGGTTTTAGAATTGCCAAAAACTCTAATATTTTATTTTGAACTGCTGTAAACAACAATATTTGAAACTAGCTAAAATTTCTCATTCTGTTCATTTTCTGTTGACCTTCATGGAGATATCTAATTATGGAGAAATTCTCAACTCACAAACATATTAAGCCAGAATTATGTAGTTTCCTAGCATATTTATGCCACTTAACCATTTTATTGTTTGGGAATGCTGAAACTGAAAAAGGGAGAAAAAAAGTGTTACAATGACTTGGAAAAAGTGGCAAGAATATGTTTTTACTTTAAAAATTCAGTTTCTTAAAAAGTAAGAATTTTCTTCCTAATTTCTCCCATTTCTTCAGAGCCTCTCCTGAGTGTCATCCTTAGCCTTTCCTTCAAATAGCAGTATACAAACTAGGATAGCAGGCAGAAGAGACCAGCAGGCATCTCAGTGCTACACGCCAGCAAATGCAAATATATAACTTCCTCTGTGACTGTCAATACTCTCATGCCCAAGTTAATTTCATATTCTAATTGTCAAAAGCACCTTGAAACAAACAAAATTGCCAACAGAGAGAAGCTACTTAAGTATATACAACTGAAACAAGTATAAATAAAATATTCCTGCAAATAAATGAGAAGCATGGACAACTCAGTAAAAAATGGGCAAAAGACATGACCATCTGGTCCCCTCACTTATTATTCTTTAAATTAAAAAATGAGGCCAATAGTGGTATAGTGCGTGAGGCACTGGACTCCACATGGTCGATTATAGTTTGAGTCCTGGACCCAGCAGCTTGAAACTCATGCCAGGTGTGTGTGCAGTCATGCCCCAAATCCCAAGAGGATGGAGAAGGGATTGTAGCATGACCATCCCACTTAGGCAGTGATTTCTCACTTTCTGTCTCTGTCTCTCCAGCAAGCATATGTGCCCTATAGCCAAAACCTCTAAAAAATAATAGACAATATAAATTTTAAAATGAGAGAACATGACTATTCCACAAACAAAACACAATCTGAAATAAAACTTATTGCACATTTAGATGATCCAGCAAGTTATGAATAAAGATTCAATGAGAACTTTAATATTATTCCCATTTTATGAGAAGAAAATTAAAAGTATACAACATCCCTACAAATAATATTTAGTATTTAATACTTAAAATGTCAAGAATATACAGAGGATTTAAACAAATGTTCTAAGCATTATGATTACATATAATACAGCTTCATACTGGAGTCTAGTGATGCCCACCAGCAGCCTTTTTAGGTTCACTTAAACATTGATTCTTACAACTACCTTTGATCATATACAGCATCAATCTTTGGTTTCAGGACAGAAGTCACACTACAGCAGGCCAGTGTCAGGCATTTCCATCCTACAGAAATTTTGCTGCTCACATGCAAGAAGACATTCACACTGGGCAGGTGCAGAAGCTGACAAGGCTCAAAACTCCATGTCCCATAATGGCCTCTACTTCCTATAATATCCAAAGTATAATTTCCAAGATCTACCAAGGTACATGTGCTTGATGATATACATTAAAATGTAGCTTCTACTCCTCTCACTCATCAGAATGGCTACTATCAAAAAAACAGAGAACAATACATATCTACATCAACTAGGATGTGGAGAAACTGGAACCCTTGTGAAGTGTTGTTGGAAATATAAAATGGTGTAGTTGCTATGGAAGAAGTATGATGGTTCCACAAAAATTCAAAATAAAACTATAATTTGATGCAGTAATCCCAGTTCTGACTATATAATTAAAAGATTGAAAACATGCTTTCAAAGACATATTTATACATCCATGTTCATAGCCAAAAGGTGGAAGAAATCCATGTGTACATTCATGAATAAATGGATAAACAAAATGTAGTATATGCATGCAACCAAATATTATTCAGCCTTAAAATAGAAGGATTTTTTTTTTTGAGAGGTTTTCATTATAGGGCGTGTGCGCTCGCCAGACAGACAGAGAGAGACAGAGAGACAGAAAGTAAGAAATCACCCCCCACAGGGGATGGTCACGCCACAATCCCTTCTCCTCCATTCTCCTCTCGGGATCTTGGGCACGCACACACACGCGCCCAGCGTGGGTTTTGAGCCACCGGGTCCGGGACACGAACCGTGGTCGACTACGTAGGAGTCCAGCGACATAGCCATTACACTAACTGCTGGTTCCCAAAATAGAAGGATATTTTTATACAAGACAATTATGTTTAGTGAAATAACTCAGTTACCAAAAAGGCAATATTATAGGATTCCATTTATCTGAGATGCCTATTGTAGTCGAATTCATGAAAGCATACAGTAGAATAGAGGTGTCCAGGAGCTGGAGGATGGGCAAATTGTGAATTGCCATTTAATGGGTACTGAGTTTCAGTCGTGCAAGGTGAAAAGTTCTGGAGACTGGATGCATAACAGTATAAATATACTGAACACTACTCAACTGTATATTTAATAATTATTTAGATAATAAATTTTAAGTATGTATATTTTACTCAAACAAAAAGAAAAAATATGTATATGTATACGTAATGCTAATATTATATAGTTAAATATAATTGCTACATTATCACTGACCCAGCAATCTCACTTAGAAGCAATTTACCCAAGTACATAATTACATAATAGAAGTTTTAAAAAGATATAAGAAGGGTTTTTTTTTTTTTTGAGAGGTTTTTCACTATAGGGCGCGTGCGCTCGCCAGACAGACAGAGAGAGACAGAGAGACAGAAAGCGAGAAATCACCCCCCAGAGGGGATGGCCACGCCACAATCCCTTCTCCTCCATTCTCCTCTCGGGATCTTGGGCACGCACGCACACGCGCCCAGCGTGGGTTTTAAGCCACTGGGTCCGGGACGCGAACTGCGGTCAACTACGTGGGAGTCCAGCGACACAGCCATTACGCTAACTCCTGGTTCTCTTCTTTTTTTTTTTTTTTTTCCTTTGGAGGAAGAGGATAGTGTGGGTTCAGACGGCATGAGTTAAAGTATTTAATTCAGGCTAGGTAGCAGATACCCTGCCTAGGACCCCATCGTCAACACTGTTGCAAACTGGGTGGCAACTCACCTTACTGCTACCATATTCATAATACATATGGTCACTGGCACTCTCAAATTCTGAATCAAAAAGTCGTTTGTTCAATTAGTAGTTGACAACCTGGTATTTAGCAGGTACTATGATTGACTCTGTTGAGACAGTAGTTAACAGGAGAAAAGAGACTTGGTCATTCGAAGCTTACCTGTAGTTGAGAAAGGCACTGCCCATATAAATCAACGGCTACTAACAAAAACATACCAGAGAATAAAATTTCTGAGAAAAATAAAAATAGAGCAATGTTGTAGCAAGTGACTAGGTGAGTGGTTTAGAGGGACAATCTGAAGAAGCCTCTACTGAGAGATAACATGAAGACTAAGATTGGAACCAGCCATACAATGAATGAATAGCCAGTTCAACTTTTCCAAGCAAGAATAACCAGTGCAGAGAGTCTACATCAGGGATAAGTTTCATGTTCACAAAAGAATACAATATGAACTATCAATATTTAAAAATAAAAATTAATATAATTCAAAATAGCAGATCATTTTAAACCTATGATAACAGCCTTGAAATTCAGAAATTATCTCTCTTACCCTAGCTCCTTTGCTTGAAGATTTTTAATGTGTTACAAAATGATTTCTATGAAAAGGAAATCCTTTGTAGAACTTTTGTAAACATTTTATTTATTTATTGCTGTGGACTTCTTACAAAGCTATTTACAATTAAAATATTTTAAAAACAACAGAAAAAAATTTAAATAGGAGTCCCATTTTGTTATTGAGCTGTGAAAGTTTGTTATCACTGTCCAAACCCAGGTGCAAAAACATTTTTGCTAATGTTACAAATTCACTACTTAGAGAGAAAAGCTACCCAAACACACCTGCACCTTTTCAAAACTGATTTAATATTGTGTTAAAGTAAACATATGAAGGACATGAATGTTTAGTCATCAAAAAACTTTATTGCCCAGTCTTCTATTTAGGGTGAATTCAACACACTACTTGGATTCTGATAAAGATAAACCTTAATTCCATGATGTCCTTTCGAAACCCAATATTGTCAGGCAGTAGTTGGTGCTTCTAATTTTACCTTCAAATTACATGTGACTGACAATACATGGAATACTGTCTAGAAGAGGCTATATTCTGAAAATATAGCATTGAATGCCATATTTTATTAAATGAGACAAGAAAGTGTAGTTGTTATGAAACCAGGCTCTTGGACAGCTCCAAACTACAGTGGTTATGCGCTACGCAGAGGAGGCAGGATCCCACATGGCCAACCATTATTCAATTCCCAGCCCCCATTAACTTGAAAAACACAATGGGCATGGGTACATGCCCAGGATCCTGATGGGAAGGAGAACTGGGGAAGCAAAGGACTGTGATGTGAGTGGGCCCAAATGAGGGGTGCTTTCTTCTCTCTCTCTCTCTCTCTCTCTCTCTCTCTCTCTCTCTCTCTGCCCTTCTCTTCCTCTAATGCATGTGCACGTATTCTCTGGCATTAAAAAAAAAAAAAAGAATCCAGATCCCAACACCAGACAGTGTAAGTTTTCACCCCACTTCTGCCTTTCATTGGTTGTAGTATAAACTTGTATATAAGCACTATATAGTGAGATTCTGCATGTGTGAAATGCAGATAAGAATATTTATGAGATGATTATAAACATTAACCAGTTAAAACTTGTATTCTTCAGCGCCTGGTATGTGTCAGTACATCATAGTTACAATATCACCAGTAATTGTTATTACATCATTTTCAAAATACACTCAGATCAGTCTGCTGTCAAATTATTCACTTTCATGAAAGTTCATATAGCTAATTACATTAATAAGTTGACACAGAGAGTTTAAAGTAAATAAGATACAAATTGAAAAGTTATAACATTGTGAATTAGTAAAAATTTTAAAATTTACTCATTTATTATTTCTATGCGTGAAAGAGGTAAAGATAAAGAAACAGAGAAAGTACTGCCAACAGGGTCTTGATGTCACGATACACCCCTAGCCTCAGTCAGCCCCCAAATCATAGACACACGTATGTACCTGGCATACTCAGGAAAATCTCTGGATACAAAACAGAGTGTCCCATTTTATACACACTGTCCCACCATCTAACACCGCAAGTTGATAAAAATTAATTTGACAAACATAGAAATTACATTTTAGTTACAAAAATAGGTTTGAAGGGGACCAGCAGTTAGCGTAACGGCTATGTCGCTGGACTCCCACGTAGTCGACCGTGGTTCGAGTCCCGGACCTAGTGGCTTAAACTCATGCCGGGTGCATGTGTGTCCGTGCCCAAGATCCCGAGAGGAGAATGGAGGAGAAGGGATTGCGGCGTGGCCATCCCCCCTGGGTGGTGTTTTCTCGCTTCCTGTCTCTCTGTCTCTCTCTGTCTGTCTGGCGAGCGCACGCACCCTATAGCAAAAAC
>NW_006159811.1:3130835-3136859 GCF_000334495.1 Tupaia belangeri chinensis
GTTCCCCGCTGGCGTTCTGGGGAGCGCACGCACCCTATAGCAAAAACCTCTCCAAAAAAAAAAAAAAAATAGGTTTGAGGCAAACAGGGGTGTTTAATGTTATGAAGTACTGAACTGGCTCATGAAACACCTGGAAGAAATGCTGTTACCCATCTCCTGACCCACTCCATACCACCTATTGAGTATTACAAATGAAATCTCTAACTCTACAAAGAGCAGAGACCCATTGGAGTGGAATTTTATCACCCTTTGCTTAGACCAAATACATAGTTATATTCTATGCAAAAATGCACCTCAACTTGTCTGATGATCCAATATTTTTTTAATTTCCTGTTAAATAAAAATAAAAAGGAACATAATTTATCCATTAAGCAAATTAACTAAGAATGTGGGTGTATAGAGCATAAACATTTTTTAGGTTTTCCACACTTAATCGAGTATCAATTTCTGTTAACTTATTGTAATGAATGCAGTAACCAGGAGTTAAAGAAATCATTATATTGTAAGCAATACTTATTACTATAGTTGTAAATGATTAATTCAATGGCTAGGTTAAAAAAAAGGGGGGGGGGAAGCAGTTTTATGTGGTTGAATTTAGTTTTAAAACCAAAGAGGTGAAGACAGCAAGAAACTGTGTGCCCCAGGTTTACTAAAATCATTCTACTTCTTTTATCAGGTCTTTTAGCTAATAACTTGAACTAATCAAGTAAACTCATTAAACATAAATTTCAAGCTTCTTTCTTAAGGCAAAATCTTCAGAAAAGCTTTAAAAACCTTTTGTAATAAAAACTCTCAAAAATTAGATCTACGGGGCCAGCAGGTGGACTCCCACATGGCCGATCATGCTTTGAGGCCTGAACTTGGTGGCTTGCTTTCTCACTCTCCCTTTCTCTCTCTCTCGTCAAAACTGAAGAATGATAATAAATAAAAGTAAAAATAAATAAATATTTTTTTAAAAAAATTAGATAAACATGGAATAAAGTCTGTAGAAGTTCTGGAGATCTAATGTACAGTGTAGTGACTACAGTTAATACTGGGCACATATGTGCATAGAAAAACACAGAAAAAATATGACATGACTTTTTTGACAACACAATACTGTATGGTAAACCTGATATTGCTAAGAAATAGATTTTAGGAACCAGCAGATGATGGAATGGTTACATTGTTGAACTCCCACATGGCTGGCCGTGGTTCAAGTCCCGGACCAGGAGGTTGAAATTCACACTAGGCACATGTGTGTGTGTGTGCCCAAAAAACCTGAGAGAAGAATGGAGAAGTAACTGAGTCATGGCCATCCCTCCTGGGGGGTGAATTCTCACTTTCTGTCTCTATCTCTCTGGTGAGCACACATGCTGTATGACAAAAATCTCTCTAAAGTAAAAAGAACATAGATTTCAAAAGTTCTCACCACAGGGAGAGAGGGGAAATGGCAACTATGTGAAATGACAGACATGCTATATTTTTAATTGCTTTAAAATCTACTTATGTATTTCTTCCATGAGAGAGAGAGAAAGAGAAAGAAATAGCACCTCCAATAAAATCTTCATGCTAGAATGCACCCCAGCCACAGCCAGCCCTTGACCATGGACATGTGCATGCCTGGCATACTCAAGGAGGTGTCCCAACACAAATCTGAAACCCTTTTTGTGAGTCAGTCTCACAGAGCATCTAGTTCTACCTCTGTATCCCCATCTGTCTCCAGTATGTTCATTTGATTAGGGTAATTATTTCACAATGTATACATGTATCAAAATATCACATTATACGTTATACACTATAAATATATACAATTTGTATTTGTCAACTATACCTCAATAAAGCTGGAGGGAAACTCTCTAGTGATCAATTCTTAGACTACAAAACCACTGTGCACTCTGAAACCACTCTGCCTAAATTTAAATCTCAACTCCACTATGTACTGTTGTAGCTGAAGGACTTTTAGGCATGTTTCTCAACCTCTCTGTGCCTCAATTTCATCATCAATGAAGTGGATTTAAAATTTTAAAGAATGGGACCAGCAGGTGATGTTGTGGTTAGGCACTGGACTCCCTCGCGTCCAGCCACAGTTCAAATCCCAGACCTGGAGACTTGAAACTCATGCCAGGTGTGAATACGTGCATGCCCAAAATCCCCAGAGGAGAATGGATGAGAGGCGATTGCAACATTGCCATCCCCTCTAGGGAGTGATTTCTCACTTTCTCTCTCTGTGTGTCTCTCTAGAGAGTGCACATATCCTATAGCAAAAAAAAATAAAAGAACTCTCTTTAAAAAATTTAAAGAAGTAAATACTTATAAAGGGATTTTAGTACAATGTCTAACTCTTAGAATGTACTCAATTAGGTTATCTTTGTTATTATTATTGTCAGAGGGCGTGTCCAATTACCATAGAGATACAGAGAGGGGGAAGAGAGGCAGAAATGTGATCATGTCACACTCTTCTCCATCTCTCCATCCTGTCAGGATCTGGGGCATTCATGCACCTGCATCTTGCTTGGTTTTCAAACCACTGGGATTGAGATTCAAAATGCAATTAACCATGTGAGATCCAGTTCCCTAAACCACCAGGCCATAAGACTGACCCAATGTTGGCTAGTTTTATTCTCAATTAATTAATGGAGATCCAACTTAAAGATGTTGTGGGGAGCCAAAGAAGAGACATGAGGAATGTGCAGGATGTGACCACCAGAATAAGACCAGGGTCTTTATCTGGACATGGCCTTGGGTGGCTGGATTGTTATGAGCAGAATGTCTTGGGAATGTTTTGAACTGAATGTTCCAAAGTATTGTTATAACAACCTGATAAATTCAGTAAGGACTTAAAACCTTACATCACAGAAGTCTCTGAAGTGTGTATAAATACTAGCAATAAAGTACATTTGGTGCTGACCAGTATTGACTGGCAGTCCCCCCGTTTCTATCCTGTCTTCTTGTCTTTCTTTAATCCTCACCCCCCCAACTCTGGAACTGTTCACCATCAGCAGGTCCGTCAAGATGCCTCAACTCAATAGCCAATGTGATATCTGAATATGAGTTCTCAGTCAGTGGATCTTGTTTTCTCAATGACAGAACCAAGCCTTTGTCCTCATATAAACATTTCCTGCTAAAGTCTTATCACTCTACTTATTCCTGGTCCCATGGATAAAGTAGGTAAAATCAAAATATATTCCATTTATTGTTCATTGTTCCGACATTCGATTTCTACTCTAGTCTTCAGCTACTCTAAGAACAAATCTCTTGCCTAAAGTACAGACAGTACCATCTTCACTTCTAGTTCTCCAAGTATGGAATCAGAGCTTTGAAAATTGAGTTTGTTCTATTAAGTCCTTAGAATCTACAAATGAGCCTTCTGAACAACTGATTTAACCCCAGAGATAAAGTAAGATGAGGTTGGAAGATGGTTAGAAGGGGAAGCCTAAACTGAAGAACTGCTACTGCAATATCAGGTAGAAATGATTAACAGATAATGCTGGGTAGAAAATCCAAAACACCAATCATATAAATTATCAAATGATTGAACCCAACAGTAAAGAAAGATCATAAATGTGACCAGGTTCATCTTATCTAAGAAATGCAAGGAGGGTTTAAAAATGATGTAATCATCTGGGACCAGGACATTGGACTCCCAAGTAGTTGACTGTAGTTCAAGTCCCAGACCCAGTGGCTTAAAACTCACACTGGGCCCGTGTGGATGTGTGCCCAAAATCCATCTCCTCTGGGGAGGTGAATTCTCTCTCTCTGTCTTTCCACCAAGTGCAAGTGCTCTATAGCAAAAAATCTCTCTCAAAAAAAAAAAAAAAAAAAAAAGGACTGGTGTGCAATGTATTCATGTTAGGTAAATTCACTTTACAAGCTGTAGCTGTGTATACTGAATGACTGAATAAAGGAAATTAAAATAATAAAAAAGATCTAATTGTCTATCTCAGAAAACTGCATGAAAAGAAAATTTTCCTTGTTAAACACACACCCATACCCTCAAATACACATAGAGAAATAGTAGGCACCACTACTTTAAAATAAGGAACAGCACAAGAAAGTCCACTAAAACACTTATGCTGTATATGATAAACATGCACAATTTTTATTTGTGAATTAAATATATGTAAATTATATATTTTTTTCATTTATTGATTTAAATAAACTAATAAGAAAATAAGCCTAAAGAAGAAAAACATTTTTTAAATTAAGTTTAGTTTTAAAAAGGACTAGCAGGAACACCTGGTAATAAAACTATGGAATGAGGAGCTCATTGATTCAACTCTATGTTCTTGAGGCCCTAAAATTAAAACGGAGGGGGAGCTGACATCAACTTTGCTTACTGAATCAAATGCAAAAAGCCTTCTAAGTTCTTGGTTCATGTATTAATTTCTCTGAATAATTTCCTTCCCTCTCTCCATTCACATCTCATAACTCATTTATTAAACTTTTTCCCTGATTGATCACTAGATAGGTGTTTTCTGGCTCAGCTCTTGAAATGGGTACTACGGAAGCATATTTCTTGATGGTCACCCTAGCACCCCTGGAGATCACAATGGTTAGCACAGCATTCTGTGATAACAATAGTATAATTTGACGGTCACTTATAGATTACAAATAAATATAACTAATTCAATGTCAGACTCTTCACAAAGATTAGCTTTCTAATATCAACACTATCCAAAAAACTTATGATTAATAGAAAAATTATTGAATAACTTTGTTTTATCTCCAGCAGGATCCTTTCTCTTCTGAGTTAAAAATCCTAGTCCTCAGTGAATAGACAATATAAGTAAACAGGTAAAAGAACAGCCATACATATATATATATAGATATAGATATAGATATAGATATAGATATATATGATATACTCATGTGTGTTTATACAAGGAGAAAGAAATTGTAAGGAACAGCTAAGGGAAGATATAAAAAAGACCATAAGGGATCAGCCCTGGTGCCTAGTGGTTAAGGGAGCTGGATCCCACTTAACCAACCATGGTTTGAATCCTTGCTCCGGCAGCTTCAACAGCACACCAGGTGTGTGTGCATGCATGCCCAAAACCCTGGCAGGATGGGGAAATGGAGAAGGGACTGTGCATGACTATACCCCATTGCAGGGGGGAAAGAGCATATGCCCTCTGGCAATTTGAAAAGAAAAAAGAAAAAGAAAAAAAATCCTAGCTACTAAACATTTTGAATAAAAGTCAATGTCAAATAGATTCATGGTTGCTTGAGTTCTTTAACTATATTACAGAAACTCTAAGATCTTCTACCATTTTATGTTGACTGTCTCATCCAGACCCCAATCAAGTGGACATCTAAAACAGCACAAGAGCAATATCAATTCTTGAGACTGTATGGCTTCTTAAATTCTAATGATGGGAAGTGGGCCAGGAAAAAGCCAGATAAACAAGAGCAAAAATAGCAACCCCTCTAATGGCTAATATTAACTACAGAAAATTGTTTAATATAATTGCTTGATAAATAGTAATAAAAGGTAAATTTTGTTTATTCAAACAAATAATTTCATAGAGTCATTAAGTGGAAAGTTAGCAACTTTTTAAAAAACAGTAAGGAAGATTTTATTCAGAACCATTATGAGGGGATTGCAACTACTGCAATTTGAAGTTATTACATTTTCTGTTGATTCCACAGGAAAGAATTGCTTTTGTTCTATAAAACTCGGTATTACTATTGTTATACAGTGTTGAGATATGGTTCACTTTGTCATACTAGATTCTCATTGTGGCTCATTAAAGGGAAAATTAATCTTAGACCTAATAATCAGAAATATTTATGCTTCCTCTGCTCAATAGCTTTGTTGTTCTGGATAGAAACTATGAAATATGAATTATGTAAAATATTTACATTTTCTCTTTGAATTTTCTGGACAAATCTGACATACATCTCACACATCCCTCAACTCCACTCATTCTATTTCTTTAACATTTGCCTTTCTTTCTCTCTACCTTGCACAGTCTTATTGACATTATATATATATATATTGACATTTTATGTCCCTGGTAATCACCTCAAATTCTTTTGCAG
>NW_006159811.1:3136890-3140427 GCF_000334495.1 Tupaia belangeri chinensis
CAGGAATGCAAATTAAGATAGTTAATAGGTGGAGGAAAGAAAATGGAAGGAGAGAGTGACAGGAGAAAGAAATTTTCAAAGCTATTTCCCAGAAGGGTTATCTGACAGCAGATCATGAAAGGCAAAGAAAGTTGAGACTGAGCAACCAGGAAAAACCTTGCAATAAACCAGACAAACCTAAAGAAAGACTGAATTAGCAATGTACAGGAATAATGGGGTGGGGGGGTATGAATGTAAAAGCAAAAAAATGTCTGTAGTTTTCTTTTTCTTTCTTTCTTTTCTTTTCTTTTATTTTTTTGTTATGTCTTTGTTTTAAAAATGAGGGTGATGGAGACTTCATAGAATAAATTTGGGAGGATTCCTTCCTTTGGGATCTTTAGAAATAGTTTGAGTAGAATAGGGGTTAGCTCTTCTTTTTTATTTTATGTTATATATTCAATCACTGTGCATCATTACAGCATATCAAACGAATTTTCTCATCATGAATACATTACATATTGGTCCAGTGAAAGATATTACCATAAACATTTTAATCAACAGATTTCTTTCCTTTTGGGCGCCTTTTGTTTTTACATCTTTCTTCTTCCCCTTGATTATCTCCCTCTCACCCTCCCCCATTTTCCACCCTTCTCCCCAACCATCTTCAGTATCATCATTACTCTCCCTGCTTTTTTACCTTCCAATCATTCAGTTTCTGACATAGTGTGCTGACATTCAGTATATATTGAGTGGGGACATACAATGTCTCTCTTTCTTAAAAAAAGAATTATTTATTTAACTTTATTTATTATCACTATTTTTTAAATTTGACCAGCATGAGGCAGAAAGGAAGGGTGAGAGAGAAAGGGAAATGGTAAATGAGAAAGGAAGCCACCATATCTGGGGCTTAAACTATGGTCAGCCATGTGTGAGTCCAACACCTTAATCACCATGCCACCTGCTCACCCCAGTGCCTCTCTTTCATAGTCTAGTTTGCTTTACTTTGCAGTAAATCTTCCATATTTGTCCCCTTTATATCAAATGTCAAGGTCTCCTTTTTTATTTTTTATTTTTAATTAATTAATTTTACATTCATTCACTGAGCATAGTCTCAGCATACAAAATGTGATTTTCCATCCAAATATACTGTATAGTGGCTTAATCATACATGTTATCATCAATAATTTTCCATTTCTAGTTGTATATATATATAATATATATAAAAACATATTTTATATATGTTATATATATTATATAAAAATAAATATATAATAGAATATATGTTAATATTATATATAAATATATATATAAATATATATAATATATATTTCCCCCCCACTTGTCACCCTCTGCCATTTCCTACCCTCCTCTCACACTATCTCTGGTGTCTACAGTTGTTTTCCATTCATTCTTGCTCCCACATTTTATTGATTCACATTTTTTATGGCTGAGTATTATTCTGTAGTATATATGTTCCACACTTTTTTAATCCATTTATCCATTCACGGACATTTGGGTTGGTTCCATGTCTTAGCAATTGTGAATAATGCTGCAATAAATATGGATATGCAAGTGTCTTTCTGACAGAATATATGTCTATCCTTCAAGTAGATACAAGGACTCTCCATATTGTTCTCCACAGTTCTCCAATAATTTATATTCCCACCAACAGTAGAGGGGGGTTTTGTTCAGTAAGTCTTTGCCTACTCCTATGTCTCTATGAGATTCCCCTGTATTTTCCACCAGTAGTTTCGTAGTTTGAGGTCTTGGGTTTAGACCTTTGATTCATTTTTAGTTGATTTTTGTTCTGTAAAAGTTTTGGTGAATTTAGAACTGAAGTCATCGGGACCCAGGCTCTTCTTTGTAGGGAAGTTAATATCACTTATTCAATCTCATTGCTTGTTATGAGCCTATTCAGGCTTTCTGTGTCCTCCTAAATCAATCGTGGTATATTATATGTGTCCAGAAATTTGTCTCTATCATCCAAGTTTTCTTGTTTGTTGGCATATAGTCAGTCGCTCATAGTATTCTCTGATGATATTTTGTATTTCTGATATGTCTGTTATAATAATGCCAGCTATGTTACTGATTAGATTTATCTAGTCCTTTTCTCAATTCTTCTTAGTCTACCTAATGGTGTGCCAATTTTGTTTCTTCTCAAAGAACCAGCTTCAGTTTCATTTATTTTCTGTATAATTTGTTTGTTCTGTTTATTCTGCTCAAATCTTTATTTTTTTATCTTGATATTTTTTGGATATTTCATCATTGGTTGGTGTTTTTCCAATAATCTGAGGTATGCTGATGGGTTGTCCACTTGGCACCTTACAGTTTTTTTCTTGTAAGCACTAATTGCTATAAATGTTTCCCTTATGATTGCTTTCACTGTGTTCCATAGGTTATGAAAGCTCATATGCTCATTATCATTGGTTTCAATGAATTTCTTGACTTCCGACTTAATTTCTTCAGTAGTTGCGAAATAACTCAGTAGGCAGGTTGTTAAGTTTCCAGGTTCTTGTGTAATCTTTAGATTTTTTCTGCAGTTTATTTCCAGTTTTATTCCATTATGATCAGAGAAGATATAGAATATAGTTTCTATTCTGTAAAGACTTTTTTTTTATTGTTTTAGAAGTTTTTGCCTTAAGGTGTGTGTGCTCACAAAAGAGAGAGAGAAAGAGAGAGACAGAGACACTGAGAAAGTGAAAAATCACTGCCCGGGGGCATGGCCTCCCTACAATCCCCCCTACTCCATTCTCTTCCCAGAATCTAGAGCACACATGCATGTACATGTGCCCAGCATGAGTTTTAAGCCACTGAGTCTGGGACTCAAACTGTGGCCCACTACATGGGAGTCCAGCAAGTAACCATTATGCCAATTTCTTACATACTCTCCATTAATAATGTGTGAAAATAAAATGCACAAAAAAGAGTTCTCATTTTAATAACTGTTTACAACTGAAAAAAGAGCCAATACTAATGCATCTCTCTTATCTGTGTCCTTTCCCCCTCACCCAAGAAAGCACAAGTGAATATTTGGGGGAAAAAAATTGGGCCTTGGATTTACATTTCTCTAGATAGTTGGTGATAGATGTGTATTTTACATAAATCTCAATCTTTTTTCTCTCTTTCTCTCTCTACATATATGAATGTATGTATAATATATATGCTATTTTGTGTATTTTTACTTGAATTCTGGATTAAACTATTATAAGTGTTTATCAATATATTAAAGTAATTTGGTAGGCAAAAAAGTCAACAAGTATCCACTGTCAATTGCCATTTAGAATTCTTCATAAAATAGATTTTAAAAATATCCTAAAGTACAAAATCTATAGGGTCAAAAAAGTGATATCACCAGTATTTAACAAAATGATATTTTTGTATGGGAAGCAAGATCCCATGAAAGAGCAAAAATGAGCTATCTTTTAAGCTATTTTTTAATTGGCTTGACAATAAAACAATGAAGAAGAAGAGGAAGAAAAAAGAAGAAGAAGGGAAGGAAGAAAGGAAGGAAGGAAGGAAGGAAGGAAGGAAGGAAGGAAGGAAGGAAGGAAGGCAGGA
>NW_006159811.1:3140549-3154813 GCF_000334495.1 Tupaia belangeri chinensis
GAAGAGAAGAGAAGAGAAGAGAAGAGAAGAGAAGAGAAGAGAAGAAAAGAAAAGGAGGGAACCAGCAGTTAGCATAATGGCTATGTCGCTGGACTCCCATGTGGTCGACCGCGGTTCGCATCCCGGACCCGGTGGCTTTGAACTCGCGCAGGGAGTGTGTGCGTGTGTGCCCAGGATCCCGAGAGAAGAATGGAGGAGAAGGGATTGCAGCGTGACCATCCCCCCGGGGGGTGATTTCTCGCTTTCTGTCTCGCTTTCTGTCTCTATGTCTCTCTCTGTCTGGCGAGCGCACACGCCCTATAGCGAAAACCTCTCCAAAACAATAAAAGAAAAAGAAAAAAAGAAAAGAGATAAAGGAAGAAAGAAAGAAAAAATCAGATACAGAACTCAAAGCCCAGGACAGCAGTTAAACTTGGAGATCTGACTCCGGTTAATTACAAACATAAAAGCAGGTAAAATATGAATATAGCTGAATATAAAAGAGGTGCAAAAGCCAAGAAAACTGTCCTTTAGGAAAGATTCAGGTTAGTGAGAAAAGAGAAGATATAGCAAAGACAGCAGATATCAGCAAGTCTAGAAGACAAATGAGAGATTATAAGAAAGCAAGTCAAATTCAAAAAAAGAGAATATTTTAAGAAATAAATAATCCCTCACTGCTATTAAGGGAGTACCAGAGGTCAGAAGAGTCGAATGAATTTGGGGAAAGATCCTCAAATTTTTCTATGAAGCATTTCTGGATGATTACTAAATGGATAAATAAAATTTATGCAGAGAACTAAATTAACAAGAAAGAGCCAGAATCCAACTAAGTGCAAAGGCTGAGGCCACATGAGAGGCCTGACCCAACCTAAACAAACCAGGTGCAGAGGTGCCTGTGGTCCTAGCTGCCTGGGAGGCTGGGAAAGGAATATTATTATATGGTAAGATAGTGTCAAAAGAATCTCTTTCTATTTCTCTCTCTGTCTCTCTCTCTCATAAAATCCTACCTCTCGTTCTTCCTACCACTTTCATTCACTCTCACATTTAAAAAACTGAAATGAAAACAAATATTTCACACATCAAAATTCTTGAAATTAAACTAAAAGAGTACTTAGAGGAAAATATATAGCATGAAAAGTTTATACTGCAAAAGAGGAAAGGTTTAATATGAGGGGAAAGAAATACTACAAATAAGAGCAGAATTCAATAAAATAGAGAATAGAACAATACTAGAAAAAATGATTCATGCTAAAAATCAGGAAACTTATAGTTAAATTAAGAACATCCTACTGTGCTGTCTCTGTAGCCTAATGGTTAAGGGAGATGGATCCATAGCCAACAACATGGTTCAAATCCCAGTCCTGGCAGTGTGAAACACACTGACCATGTCTGTGTGTATGCCTAAAATCCAGACAAGATGGAGAAATGGAAAAAGGATTGCAGCATGACTACATCTCATGGGGGGTTCTTTCTCTCACTCACCCCCACCCCATCTCACTGTCTTTGTCTGGAAAGTACATGTGCCCTCTGGCAATTTAGAAAAAACAATACAGGACCAGCTGGTGGCTTGGGGTTAAGGTGCTGGATTCCCCCCACATGGCTAACTGCAGCTTGAGTCCCAGACCTGGCAGCTTCTTTTTTCACTTTCTCTCTCTCTCTCTTTTGTCTCTGTCTCTCTCTGGTCAAATTTAAAAGTGATAATAATAAATAAAAATTTTTAAAAATGCTAGTATCTGAAATATATAAATAAATACTAATATATGACAGACAGAATATTACATTTACAAGAGCATAAAAAAGATGAAATTCTTAGGAACAGATCTAGTAAAGCATCTACATGATAATTATACTGAAACTACAAAATATAGTTGAGAAATATAAATAAAATCTAAATAACTAGCAATATATATAGTGTTCCTAGAACTAGAAGATTTGATATATTTAGATGTGACTCTCCCTAAATTGATGTACAGAAAATCCAGCAAGCTTATTTGTAAAAATCAACAACGTGATTCTAAACCTTATATAAAAAACGAAAAGCCTAGAATTCAAAACAATTTTTAAAAAGAAAAACGTTTGAGAAGTCATATGACCTGACTTTCAAACCTTAAGGTAATGTGTTGGAATGAAAATAAATGTATGAGTCAGCAGAAAAAAATTAAAAGCCCACAAAAAAATAGACATATACAATGGAGGCGCCTAAAAATTCATGGAGAAAGAATAGTATTTTCAACAAGTAATTATTCTACCATTATTTAGAAATCCAAATATTTTTTGAAAGGAGCCTTTACTCTTATATTGCAAAATATGTACAAATCAATTCCAACTAAATTATAGAACTAAAATAAAACCTAAAATTCCAGGGGCCAGCAAGTGGTATGGTGGTTGAGACCCTGGACTCCACATGGCCAACTGTGGTTCAAGTCCCAGACCTGGCAACTTGCTTCCTCACTTTCTCTCTGTTTGCCTATCTCTCTCATGAGCACAAATTCCCTAGAGAAAATTTAAAATAATAAATAAATAAATAAATAACCTAAAACTCTAAAAATTATAAAGGAAAATATAAGAAAAATATTTGTGACCTTGAAATATTAAAATAATTCTTAGGATACACACATATAAATATGAACCATGAAGAAAGCTTTATAAGTTGGGCTTTACCAAAAGACATAGATGGGGAGAATATAGTTGCAAAATTTATAAAATTTTAAAAATTCTTTGACAAAGAATTTGCAACCAAAGAAAACTTAAAATTAAAAAAAATAAAATAAAATAAAACACTTCACCAAGGACTATGAATAGAAAACAGACACATAAAAAGTGTGCTCAATACCATTAATCATCAGGGAACTACACATTAAAATTACAATCAAATACCACAACATTTACTATACTGGCTAAAATTTTTTGAAACTGACAATGCTGTGTCTTCTCAATGAAGTAGGACATCTGGAACTCTGATACATTGCTAATAGGAAAATAGATGATATAGTCACATTAACAAACAGTAAGGCACTTTCTTATAAAGTCAGACCTACAGAGGCAGCAGGTGGTGTGATGGTTAAGGCACTGGACTCCTACATAGCCTATTTTGGTTCAAGTCCCAGACCCTGCAGCTTAAAAGTCACATGGAGTGAATGTGAGTGTGTTTCCAAAATTCTAGGAGGAGAATGGAGGAGTAGGGATTGCGATAGGGACATTCCCTTTGGAAGATGAATTTTCACTTTCCTTTTCACTGTCTCTATCTTTCTCTAGTATGCACAAGTACCCTATGGAAACAAAACAAAACAAACTACCATTTAAATCAGCAATCTCATTTTTGGGTATATACCTAAGATGAATGAAAATATATTTCCTTACAAAGACCTATTGAAAATGTTTACAGAAGCCAAAAAATAAAAATAACTCAATGATCCATCAACTGGAGAATGGATGGATACACAAATAGTTATTCATAAAAAAGTACTACTTACCAATAGATAAAAACAAATTCCTCATATATGCAACCACATGAAAAATCCTAAAAGCATATGGCTAGTGAAAAAAAACAACTTTCATGATTCCATTTATATGACACTCTGGAAAAGTCAAAATTATAGAAAAAAAAAGCCAATGACTGGTTTGTTGGGGCTGAGAAGAGGGCACTGAATGCAAAGGGGTCTGAGGACTTTGCTTTTTCATTATTATTATTTATTATTATTTATGTATTCAATTGGTTGATGTGCTTGATTGAGCCAATATACAGTGGATGGAAAATCTCATTTCATATGCTGTACTAATGTACAATGAATGAATGTAAACAAATAAATTTAAATTAAAAGAGATTTTACCCAACATGCTACAAGCCACACAGCAGGCAAGTTGAGAATACTATACACGACATCACCAACAGGCAACAAACCATATCTGTGTCCCACAAATGTCTTACATCTCCATTTTTGCCCAAATTTCCCTTTCTGTACTTTTCCCCTCTCCCACTCTCCTTCCACTTTGTCCCATGTCCATAATAATTTTCAATGCTTTTATGTCCTCCAGCCTTTCAGTCTCTACCACAGAGGGTAGACAGTCAGTATATGTAAAGTAGAGACATACAATGTCTCTCTTTCATAGCCAGACTTGCTTCACTCAGCATAAATCTTTCATGTTCATTCACTTTCTATCAAATGCCAGGGTCTTGTTTTTTTATGACTGAATAGTATTCCATGGAGTATATGCGCCACACTTTTTCAATCCATTCATCTCTTTGCTAAGATCTGGACATTTGGGTTGGTTCCAGGTCTTAGCAACTGTGAATAATGCTACAATAAATATAGTTGTGCAAGCACTTTTCCAACTGAGCATTCTCTTATCATTTGGGTAGATATCCAGGAGTGGAATTGCTGGATCATATGGTAGTTCTATCTGAAGGTCTTTGAGGAACCTACACTTTTGTTCTCCACAGTGGCTGGACCAATTTACATTCTCACCAACAATATAGGAGAGTTCCCCTTTCACCACATCCCCGCCAGCACTTATCATTTTTTGTTATTTTAATCTTCACCATTCTGACTGGGGTTAGGTGATATCTCATTGTGGTTTTGATCTCCATCTCCCTTATGATGAGGGATGTTCAGCATTTTTTCATATGCTTATTGGCTGTTCATATGTCTTTCTTAGAGAGTTGTTTATTCAACTCATTTTCCTATCTTTTAATTGGGTCAATCATTTTCTTTCAAGTAAGCTGCTTGAGTTCCCTGTGTATTCTGGTTATCAGTCCCTTGGCTGAGGCATAGTTAACAAAAATTCTCTCTTATTCCGAGGGAATTCACACTAATTACTGTGTCCTATGCTGTGCAGAAACTTGTTAATCTGATGTAATCCCATTTGTCTATTTTTGGGATTGCCTGGGACATTATTGAAGGGTTGGTAATGTTCTAGTCTGATTGCAGTGGGGATCACACTACTGTATATGTTTGTCAGAATTCATTAAATAAAGTATTTCTAAAACATCAATAAATCTGACTTCCAGAAAATTATTATTAAAAATGTACAGGCTGCCTAGCTTGGAGTAGTACAGTTGACTGACAGTTTCCACTTGTTAACTCTTTATTTTAATAGTGTTAAATTGACAAATGATAGCTGTATATATTTACAGGTGTAGTATGATTTTTCAATACATACATACAATGTATGATAATCAAATCATAGCAATAAAAGTATCCATTATCATTACTTTGTGCAATGAACATTACTTTCTTCTAGCTATTTAGAATTGAAATTGTTAACTCTTTCAGCCTCAGCAAATAAGCTAATGTCATGTTTTTGTTTTTGTTTTGTTTTGTTTTGTTTTTGAGAGATTTTCACTATAGGGCGCGTGCGCTCGCCAGACAGACAGAGAGAGAAATAGAGACAGAAAGCGAGAAATCACCCCCAAGGGGGGATGGTCACGCCACAATCCCTTCTCCTCCATTCTCCTCTCAGGATCTCAGGCACGCATGCACACACGCCCAGTGTGAGTTTTAAGCCACCAGGTCCGGGACGCGAACCGCGGTCGACTACGTGGGAGTCCAGCGACATAGCCATTACGCCAACTGCTGGTTCCCCAATGTCATGTTTTTTCAAGGTGATCCTCACAAATCACTGAGCAAGACAATGTTCAAAGACAAAACCATTTCTACCAAATAGGAGAGCCTCCCTAACAGGTAAATTGGGAAGTAATAAACAGATTGTATCTGGAATAGCCTGAAACCTCAAGATGGAGCTTGCAGACTGGATCATTAACCTCTCTAGTAAGGAGGTTCCTATCTCTGGAGGTAACTGCAGACAGCCACTATGTAAGATGGTGGTCTAACTTAAAATATTTCATATGCAATAAGCTGGAATGCCATGCCACTAGAAAGGAATCTCCAGTCAATAGGATGATTCATGCATTGGAAATTAATGGGGGAATGATCAATATAAGAACTATGGAATTAGACATTGCATTGATATACTATAGGTTAATAAGAGAGATGGTGTTCTTGAAAATTTTGACCACCCTAGACCTTTGAATCTTTGGGACCTGAAGAGATGGTCCAATATTCTTCATTAGAAGTTAACAACCCCTCTCATTCCCTAGCAGCAATGCAAGAATAAAATATGGAAGTCTTTCTCCCTCAGAACAGTATGGGGCCACTTTAGGAGACAGTCCCACTTCCTTTATCAGATTTCCAGAGTGTAGCATTTTGATTAGTGTGACAGAAGATGCAGCAAATTCACTGTTAGGGGGGCTCCCAGAAACCTGGAACACACAATGGCCCTCACTGAGTACAACTGAAATGCCTAAATTGCAGAGATATAATTTCAAGAAGGAATTAGAAGGTTTAGGGAAAATGAAAGTGCTGAAAGAGACATATCATATGAGACCAGAAGATCCATGAGAAGATTGTGGTCCATGGGAGAACTCAGTGGATATCCAGTCATTAAGGCCATCAAAAATGTGCTAGTCAGAGTTGTACCAGAATCAGCAGTGATTTGGGTGGTGATTCTCCAATAGCCCAGGCTGAGTGCAGAAGAGCCAGTCATAGACATCGGCTAACTGCAAGCAATAGGTGTAACACCTTGATGTGACAAAAGCTAAATGCTAATACTTAATAGAAAGTCAGAGACTTGTACTTACTGTAAAGACAAGCAAAGTCACAGTGGCCACCAAGGACACTGCAGAACGTTATAGAGGTGGTCTGTAGAACATGATATTCCTTGGGAGTATGTCTCCTCAGACTCTTCCCTATGAAGCTATTGTAAGCAACATATTCCTTGACACCAGTTCTTTGTAAAATATGTGCTCTATGGTTGCTAAATCAGAGTGATTTTCTTGGAGTTGCTCACCTGCACATTAGAGGAGTTAATTTAAGATACTCTGAGAGTAGAATCAAGTGTTTCCAAGTTAGTACCACTTGGCAGGCAATTAGGAAACTATGCTTACTTTCAAAGCGATCCTCCAGCTAATAAAGGCACAGGGCATATTTGGCTCTGAGACACCCTCTGCTGGTCCTGTCATCAACAACACTAAAGTGTACCTAACACGGAAGTGAACAAAGTGACTCCCACATGGTGTAAAAGGCTACATATGGGACCCATCCCCTTACAAAGGCAACAGAGAAGATCTCAGATGAAAGGGCCTTCCAATCCTAGCAGCACTGGGTAGGGATTAGCTTCCCATGACTGGCACTAAAGTAACCTGATGACTTCCAGCTCTGGCCAGTTAAAGAGACAATTGCAAGGAAATACCCACTTTGATCCTCAAACACAAAATGAACATGTGACACAACTGGAATTTATACTTTAAATATGACCAGCTCCTTTTGATATGAAATAGATTAGATCTCTTATAAACTCATATATAAATGTATATGAATTCCCTGTAAAATCTCACAAAAATCTTCCTATTTCTCCTAATTGATAGACATTTATTTTCTAAAAACAGAAGACTATCCCTGATGTTTTATATAAGACACATAACACTGTACACATATAATTTGTATCATTATAATTTTTAAATAATACAAGTCTAGAGTAACTATGTTTAGTAGGTTATCAAGAGTAACTATGTTTAGTAGGTTATCAAAGTTTTGTATAGAATTACCTCTAGTGACTAGAATGCCCCTCTCCAGGGATGTTTATTCCCTAATTCCAAGAACCTGTGAATATATTACATTACAAGCCAAAAGTGACTTTGCATATGTAATGAAGGTTATAGACCTTAAAATAGATTATCCTGGATTAACTAGATGGGCCAGTGTGATGCCATGAGCCCTTAAAAGGGGGAGATCTTCCTCTGACTGGTCACAAAAGATACTGCAGATGGAGATGTTGGAAAGATCTAAATGGTGAGATGGTCTTGGCCCGCTCTTGCTAGAGGGAAGTGGAGGGAGTGCATGAAAAGCAGGAAGTGGAATGTGAGCAGCTTCTAGGAGCAAAGACAGCCCTCTAATGACAGCCGATGAGGGAATGGAGACCTGGGTCCTACAATCACAAGGCTAATGACCTGAATGAATACAGAAGCAGATTCATCCTCAGAGACTCTAGACAAGAACCCAGTCCAGCTGACACCAGGATTCCAACCTTCCCATACAATGAGCAGAGGACCCAGCTCATCTACATTGTGCATACAGAACTATTAATAAGATAAAATAAATCTGTGGGGCGTGGAAGCTACTCACTGTTTGGTAATGTGCTATGGCAGTAACAAAAATCTAACACATTACCATGTCAGTATGTTAACTTCTAATATTCTGTGGTTCTGAAACTCAATGACCACCAGAATGGTCACTTAAAATTGCACATTCTCAGGACCAATGTACTTTCTTTTTTTTTTTTTTTTTGAGAGATTTTCACTGTAGGGCGCGTGCGCTCGCCAGACAGACAGAGAGAGACATAGAGACAGAAAGCGAGAAATCACCCCCCAGGGGGGATGGCCACGCCACAATCCCTTCTCCTCCATTCTCCTCTCGGGATCTTGGGCACACACGCACACGCGCCCGGCGTGAGTTTTAAGCCACCGGGTCCGGGACACGAACCACGGTCGACTACGTGGGAGTCCAGCGACATAGCCATTATGCTAACTGCTGGTTCCCAGGAACCATGTACTTTCTACTACAAAATGTTAGTTTTTATGAGTACATGGAAAATTTGTACTCACAAATACTGGTTATTTTTAAAGATATTATCTAAGAATAATTTACTTATTTCTCAGTGATTATCACTCCAAAATGTACAATTTAATGATTTTTTTAATTAAGTAATTACATTGTCAAGTCTTTATAAAACTATCTTATCAATTTGACGTAGTTCACTTTAGATAAATGTCTCTTTCATTGTATGTTTAATATATTTTATTAGATTTATATGTCATATCACCACATATTAATCATATTAACAGAAATTATTGATTGTTAATAGAGTTGAAAGAATCAATGTTTTTTTTGGGGGGTGGAGGTTTATACTAGAGGGCATGTGCACTCAACAAAAAGTCAGAGAGACAGAAAGCGAGAAATCACCACCCCCCCGGGGGACGGCCATGCCACAATCCCTTCACCTCCATTCTCCTCTCGGGATCTTGGGCATGCACGCACACGAGGCCAGCGTGAGTTTAAGCCACCAGGTTCAGGATTCAAACCACAATCGACTACATGGGAGTCCAGCGACATAGCCATTACGCCAACTGCTGGTCCCAAAAGAATCGATGTTTTAAAAAGTATGAGAAGATAAATGATAACAAAGATTTATAGGCCTCAAAAGTACAATGTGAAGCAAAAGTGACTCATATTTTTAGTATTTAAGTAAATGTATAAAGCCAATATTACTGAGTTGCTTTTTAACAGGACTTTATTGATACGATAGTCATATTTTGGTATTCATATTTCTTAAATTAGTCATTTAAAATTGCACATGACTTTTGCAAGCCTCTTATAATTCCTCAAATTCTTAATCTGTAGAACACATGCTGGGATGTTCAAAGTTTACCTGTTCCTACAATGTTTCTAAGTTACAACAATACCAACAAAATTAGATTTTTACAGACTCTAGACTATAAAACAAAATCTGGATTTTGAACATGGACACTTACTTTTTCTGAGTCCTTTCAGCCAGCCTTGCAATCTCTATAGCTGCCTTCCTTGCTTCAAAATCTTCCCTTTTCACTATCTCTCCAGTACCTCGGTAGCCTAGCTCCACCAGCTGGCGAGCCAGGGTTTCATCCTAAAAAAAAAACAATAGGTCGATGTGTGGGTGAATAATACATTGTATTTTCTCCATTGTATCCATCCAATTGTTTGCAATGACAAATTAATTTATTATTTTTAAATGACATAAGATCTATTATATCTGAAAAACTACAATTATTTCTAACATCTGATTTGGTCTTTCCTATCCCATAGATACAAGAAGAAAAAAAAAAGAAAGAAATAACATCAACCACTCAATTTTTTCTAAGGGGTTGGAGGACAAAAGTCTGTTGAGCTTTTAGTCACTTTATGAGAACAGCTGTAAATAATTAATAAAATATCTCTAAAACAATAAAATTAGAGACCAAAGTATTCATACAAGAAAGACTCTTTAAAACCCATTGGCACACAAAGAGAATTCAGCCGCTTTTTGAAAAGTTCAACATTTCAGAGACTTACTTCCTGGAAGTCAATTAACTGATGACACAGAACATTATAACTTCAAATACAAAATAAAGAGGAGCAGATGTATTTCCTACTTAATGGGAAAGATATTGTTTCCATATAATGTCAGTACCAATAAAAACAAAAAAGTAGAAACCAAACAAGATAACCACAAAAAGCTTCATATTGGAAAAAAACAAATGTCTCCACAGTATTTTAATGCCTTTTATATTTCAGTTAATTTAAGAACTGTCTCACGCATTTTTGTCACTTACATAGTATATTCAAAGGGAATGCTGTTTCCTGTGATTTCAAGGGGTATCATTTTACCTTAAGTTACTAGTATAAAAATTAAAGTATTGCAAACAAATGTATATTCATTTTTATCATCTCAGTTCAATATAAAATATTTGAAATGTAGTAAAAACATTGTATGCTTTATTGTTTTAGACTCTTAACTAGGACACCAATGTTGAATGCAAGAACTGTCTAGCAAATAAACAAGAAAACTTAAGATGCTCAGTTAATAATCTATTCAGCCCTCAGTGGCTACTTGAAAGTTGTAACTATTCAAACCAAAAAGTAGGTACTATAAACCTAGAAGCCTGCTACTTTTCATTGTTAAGCATTAAAAGCAAATATTGAACTCTGTGTAGCAATGTGTATTTATTGGCAAGCTATCACAATGCAAAAGCACCAGGCCTTGGAATGCCAAGGCTATTGATCTTGTTTCTGAGATGTTCTACTTAAAAGACATCTCTATTCCTACACCCGTTAGTATGAACCACAAAACTGAGCAAATGACTCCACCTAGTGGAACTAATCCATAATAAAAAAAAGCAATGCAGATTTGAGGTTAGATTTACAAAAGTGAGATCATTCAGTATGAATTTTCTTACTTATAGTACTAAAAGCAAAGTTATAGAAAGGACTCAGCTCAAGATTGCAAAACACTTCTATAAGAATATAATTTTCTTGTGGTCAAAATAGAATTTTATATAATAAAGACTATAGAAAAGTTGCTGTATTTATTTTTTGTATTAAGTAACATGCAACATTGAACTACTAATTTAAGAAATACAGGCCAAAATATGACCCTCATACCAACAAAGTCCTGTTAAAAACTCAATAATACTGGTTGTGTGTGTGTGTGTGTGTGTGTGTGTGTGTGTTTATGTGTTTGTGTGTATACACATTGCATTCTCGTGTTCCTTACTTCGGTTACACAAAATCATTTGGCTAGTTCCTGCACTTACCAGTACAAATTTATATTGCAACAAATATCGAGATCTATTGAGAACACAATCAGAAAAATGGCATTGGTTGTGTTACCTACCATATAATGCCATACCTGGTAGAGCCGTATTTTTTTTTTTAGAGAGGTTTTTGCTATAGGGCACATGTGTTCACCAGAAAGACAGAGACAGACAGACGGACAGAAGGCAAGAAGTCACCCCCCAGGGAGGATGGCTACACTGCAATCCCATCTCCTCTTGGGATCTTGGGCACACATGCACACGCACCCAGCTTGAGTTTAAGCAACAGGGTCCAGGACTCAAACTGCGGTAGACTACATGGGAGTTCAGCAACACAGCCATTACGCCAACTGCTGGTCCCAAAGGATAAGTCATCTCTCCACTATAATGTATCTCTTGCACCTCTGTGAATATTCTAGTTAAGAGCAAAACTACTAGCCCAAGAGAAATGTAACATCCAAGATTATCCCAGGAATCTGAGCCTTTCTTAGGGTTTTGGGCTTAAAAATGGAATCTTGACTTGCAAATTCTGTACAAATTTTTCTCAATTCTCAAAATAATTCTTAAGGAACACAAAGAAAGATAAAGTCTCACTCTGTGCCAAACAAGAAACTCGACAGCTTCCCTGTTGCCAAGATACAGACGTTTTCCTCCAACTATGAGATACGTAAACTTGAATTAGAAAAGAAAATCAGTAGGCTCACTTGAAAATTAGTTTTTCAAAACTGTGTATCTATTCTCCATTTTCTGCCCTAGGATACAGAAATGTGAAACCTATGACAATTACAAAGTTGGTGGCTGCCCACCCACCTCACAATTAAATAGCCCCTTTTAGGTTCATTCTTTTTCTCTTTTCAAAAGTAACATGTGGTTATTATGAAAAACTTGGAGACATAAGACAAATATATCACCCATGGTTTGACCACTTAACCACTGATATCTTGGAGCACAGCATTTCAGTCTTTTCTCCTGGTACGTGTTTGTGTGTGTTGAATTTCTTTGACTAAAAGTAGAATCATGCTGTGAAAAGTCTCTTGTGGCCTACTTCTTTTGACATTTAACAATACATCTTGAACATCATTTCATTAAGTACACCTACAATAAAATTTTAGTGATTACATATTTCATAAACTTGTAAGGACAAGTACTGGACATAGTTCACTACTGTGCCTTTAGCTCAATGAAAACGATTCAAAATCCTAATCTGATTTGCATTGCTTTGATTACTAGTGAGGGTTTACCATCTGTTCACACATTTCCTGGTCATATGCAATTCTTCTTTTTGAACTATCTGTTTTGAATTGTTAAATATCCCTTTGCTTATTTATTACTAATCTGTAACAATTTTATATGCATACTAAATATATTAGCTAAAGGTCTGCAAAATATCTCGAAATATTTTTCCTAGGTCATTTTTTTCCTTTAACTTTTTATACTTTGGTTTTTACAATTTAATATTCAGAACATTAATATACTTTGATGTCTAGTACTGTGAAGAGAAATAAGTATTTAACTTTTTCAGAAAGTTTTGTCAATCCAAAATATTGGGTCTTCAGTATGCATTTCTGCATAGAAAAACATACAAAAATAGGTTATGATTTTCCCAACAACCTAATGGATAGCTATTCCATTAATTGTTGAACACTGTTCTTTTCTCTACTGATCTGAAATTCTACAGTTTCATATATTTAATTCTTAAATACATTAAGCTCTGTTTCTGAATTTCTGTCATGCACTATTGATTGGTCTCTCTGCTCTCTCAATTCTATCAGAGTGTAGATATGGCTGTCTCAACTACAACTCTTTTGTTCCTACGGATTTCAAGTCGCACTTGAATTGGGTTATTGCTGCCAGGAGCAACCACTAGGCTTAAGATAAGGAGGTCAGAGTTGGGAGTAGTGGGAGACAATGTATATTCGAATGCCATCTTTCACCATTTGTTTTTTTGTTTTTTAATTTAAATTTATTTGTTTACATTCATTCACTGTACATCATTATAGCATACAAAATGAGATTTTCCATCCAGAGTACACTGTGTATTGTCTCAATCAAGCACATCAAGATACATATTATTGTCAACAAATAATTTTCCACTTCTTGTTTCCTGTATGTTTTGCTTTTATTCCCCCATCCTTGATTCCCTATCTCTTACCGTCTGCCATCTCATACTCTCTTCCCACACTGTCTCTAGTATCTATGTTTACTTTCTATACTGTTCCCCATTTTTTTATTGAATAACTAAATATCTTAATTAATCTAAATATTTTCATAGCAAACACAGCTGATACATACATTTCCATGAACACAAGTCTAACTTTAGGCATCCTATAAAGTAGCACCTAGCTGGGGCTACATAGCTTACTGCAGTCATTGAATAGATATTTTTTTTTCTGAAACTTTTTTTTGTAACCTAATTTACATTCTTTTCCTAAGCATCATCACAGCATACAAAATGTGATTTTCCATCCAGAATATACTGCATAGTGACTTAATCATGCATATCATTATCCAAAATTTTCCATTTATAGTTCCTAGAATTTTTTACCCCTCCTTCAGACCCTATGTCCTTTCCCACCCTCTTCTCCCACTGTCTCTGGTGTCTACAATTGTCTTCCATTCCTTTTCCACCCACACTGTATTGATCACACAATTTCTTAAATAATCCAACTACTTTCAATGGTAAGTTCACATGATACTATTAAGAAAACCAGTTTTAACTTAAATTATAGAAATGCTAAAGAACTTTTCTTAAAGCCAGGAAATAGGTTGGATTCTGTTCAAATGGTAGGTGCATGAACTTATCAGTCTCATGTACTTTATCTTCTGTTTTGGTTCAATTTTCCCGATTAAATTCTGGGATATAATATTCAACTCCAGACTTGTCCCTACGATTAAGTTGGCC
>NW_006159811.1:3156149-3192951 GCF_000334495.1 Tupaia belangeri chinensis
TTCCCTAAGCAATACATCACAGCATACAAAATGTGATTTCCCATCCAGAATATACTGCATAGTGACTTAATCATGCATACTATTATAAAAAATTTTCCATTTCTAGTTCCTAGAATATTTTTACCCCTCTTTCTGACCCTTTGTCCTTTCCCATCCTCTTCTCACACTATCTCTGGTGTCAACAATTGTCTTCCATTCCTTTCCCACCCACGTTGTATTGATCACACAATTTCTTAAATAATCTAACTACTTTCAATGGTAAGTTCACATGATACTATTAAGAAAACCAGTTTTAACTTAAATCATAGAAATGCTAAGGAACTTTTCTTAAAGCCAGGAAATAGGTTGGATTCTGTTCAAATGGTAGGTGCATGAACTTATCAGTCTCATGTACTTTATCTTCTGTTTTGGTTCAATTTTCCCGATTAAATTCTGGGATATAATATTCAACTCCAGACTTGTCCCTACGATTAAGTTGGCCACTTTCTTAGTTTTTGTACTCTTATTTCCGTGTGTCTGTATTTAATTTTCCTGATATAGCACACCCTTGAGAACTTCTTGGAGATCTGGTCTGGTGCTGGTAAATTCTTTCAGGTTTTGTTTATCTGAGAATGCTCTTGTCTTTTCTTCGCACATGAAAGATAATCTTGCCGGGTACAGTATTCTTGGCTGAAATTGCTTCTCTTAACACTTTGAATATATTTTGCCATTCTTTCCTCGCTCGCATTATTTCCGACAAGAGATCTGCTGCTGGTCTGATGGGATGTCCTTTGTAGGTAACTTAATGTTTTTCTCTTGCCAATCTTAGCATCTTGTCTTTGTCTGTGGTTTTGGTCAACCTGACTATAATGTGTCTTGGAGAAGATCTTCTTGGGTTGTTGATTCTATTTGGGGTCTTTTGTATTTCTTGGGACTGGATCTTTGAATGCCTCTCTAGGTTTGGAAAGTTTTCTTGCAGGATTTCATGGAATAGATTATCAATGCCCTTATGGGTCTCTTCACCTTCTGGAATGCCAATTATCCGGATGTTTGGACGTTTGATGGTATCTAGTACTTCTTGTATATTAGTCTCAAATTTTTGTGCCATTTTCTCAGTCTTTGTGGTGGATTTTTCTAGGCCAGCCATTTTCTCTTCTACGTCTGAGATTCTATTTTCTGTATGATCTAGTCTGCTTTTAATACTTTCAAGGGAGATTTTGACTTCCTGTATTTTAGACTTCATTTCTAACAGTTCCATTTGACTCTTTTGTAAAGCATGTAATTCCTCTTTTAGATCTTGCAAGAATTTCCTCACCTCCTAGAACTCATCAACTTCTTTCTCCTTTCTGTTTAGCAGTTCATTGTCTCTCTTCTCTTCCATCTCTGTTAGCTTCGCCATTATGAATGCTCTAAATTCCTTATCAGACATTTCCATGATTTGCATTGAACTGCTTGTGGGTGAAGAGGAGTTATTCTTTTCCCTTGGAGGAGAGGTATTTTCTTGCTTTCCCATACTTCTTGTGGTCCTGTGGTGATTTCTTGTCATCTGATGGATGGTGTGTTTCTTTCGAATTCTTGAAGTTCAATCATGCTAGCTTTGTTTGCTGGAGGCTGAATTATGAGTAGAAAATCTTCATTTCTCCTGTCCCCTGAAATGACTAGAGCCATGAGGAATCTTCTTCTGAAGGAAGGCCTCAGTTCTCCTGCCATGCTAGCTTTGTTTGCTGGAGGCTGAATTATCTGTAGAAAAATCTTCATTTCTCCTGTCCCCTGGAATGACTAGTTTGCAGGAGCCATGAGGAATCCTCTTCTGAAGGAACGACCTATGCAAATTCTGTTCGGAGACACACTTGTTGCCGATTTAGAGAATTTTCCAAGTCAGGAAACTGGGTGTACTCTGCTCCAATATGTTGATGACTTTCTGTTTGCTCCCATCTTTCACTCTTTTTGAAAGTCTGAATAATTTATAATACTGGATTTCCTCATGTTAAAACAGCAGGGCATTTTTTTTTAATCAGCCTATTATTGCAAGGGGGTTCTCTCAGAAACAAACATTGGAATGTATAGTTGTGTGCAGAAAGTTAATTGGAGAATGCTCTTGGAACTGATACTTTCAGAAGGGTAAGGAAAAGAGAGCTGAGATAATTGACAGCTCTGGTGCATTAGGATGGCCTTTTAGAGTTGTCCCAAATATATATATAGATATCTAGGTATATATATCTATATCTATATATATACATTTTGTGTGTGTGTATAGATATAGATTTATATATATACATTTTGTGTGTATATGTATAGATATAGATATATATATACCTCTAGACATCTATATATATATATACATATCTACATATACATGTATATGTATTTTTGACCCAAAATGTGTGTGTATATATATGTATATATACATACATATACATATGTATTTTTCCCAAAATGTGTATATATATATATATGTGTATATATATATATATATATATATATATATATACACATATATATACATACATTGCATTTATGTGTTCTTTACTTTGGTTACAAAAAATCATTTGGCTAGTTATTTGGCCATATCTTTATAACCCTATAATGAGCAGCAATTGGAAAAGAACTCCCCAAGAAAGGAGTATGACTTTGGAAAAGCCAAAAGACAGGGGTTACTGCAATCAGCTTAGTTAGGGGTTTGTCAACTTTATTGACATTCAATAAAACTTTCATTGATCTTCTCTATTATTTTTCACTTTTTCATTTCATGGATCTCTACTCTTTATTATTTCTACCCATTTACTTGTGTGGACTTAATTTTCTTTTCTTCTAGCTCCTTTAAGTGAAACTAAAATCATTGGTTTTCAGATGTTTTTTTCTTTTGCAATGTCAGCCTTTAAATCTATAAAGTTCTCTCTTTAAGTGTATCTGACAAATTTTGATATGTCTTGTTCTCATTTTGTTCAAATAAACATATATTCTAATTTTTCTTGTTTTTCTTTAAGCATGAGTTATTTAGAACTAAGCTTTTAATATTCAAAACTTTGGGAATTACACTGGTATACTTCTGTAATCAATTTCAATTTTTAATTTTGTTATAATCAGAGAATATGCTTCTGTATGATTTCAATATTTTAAATGTATTGAGACTTATTTTATGACCCAAGACCTCTTCATGAATGTCCCACATACATTTTTAAAGAATATGTATTCTATCATTGTGTGGTCATTGTATAAATGTCAAATTGGTTGCTAGTGTTCTTCAAATCTTTTATATTTTTCTAGATTTCCCATCTTCTGGTTCTATCAACTACTAAAAAACAAATGGTGTTATTTCTAGTCATAATTGTGAAGCTGTCTATTTCTTCTTTCAATTCTTACCAGTTTTTCTTCATGAATTTTAAAAATCTGTTATGAGACACATAGACTAGATGTTTATTATGACGTGATAAAATTATGCTTTATATATATATATGAAATGATCTCTTTTTCCCCTGATATATTTCTGATTCTGGGTTCTACTTCACTTGATATTTATGCAGTCATTACAACTCTCCTCATATTTGTGTTTTTATGACACACATTTTTCTACTTCTTTGCATTATTCAGTTATTAACAAAAAATTATCCTAGCTTTTGTTTGGCTGAAAAAAATACCTTACCTAAACTTTTTGCTAAATATTGTATTCTAGGTTGACTTTTTTAAAAAAAATCTCTCAGCACTTTAAAGATACTCCATTGTCCTATGGTTCTCCTTGTTTCTATGAGAAGTGTTCAGTCATACCTGTCTTTGTTTTATATCTACTTTCACTATGGTCACCTTTAAGATTTTCTCTTTAACACTAGTTTTCAGTAATTTTATTAAGATATTCCATTGAGTGGTTTTCTTTGTGTTTATTCTGCTTAGAATTTATTGAACTAGGGACAAGCAGTTGGCGTAATAGCTATGTTGCTGGACTCCCATGTAGTCATCTGCGGTTCGAATCCCAGGACCTGGTGGCTTAAACTCACGCCAGGTGCGTGTGCCTGCATGCCCAAGATCCCAAGAGGAGAACAGAGGAAAAAGGATTGTGGCATGGCCATCTTCCCTGGGGGTGGGAGTGATTTCTAGCTTTCTGTCTCTCCATGTCTCTGGTGAGCGCATGTGCCCTATAGCAAAAAAAAAAAAAAAAAAAAAAAAAGAAAAAAAAAAAAAAAAAAAAAGAATTTATTGAATTTCTTTTCATATTAATCATAACTTTTTAAATTAACAAGTAGAGAATAAGACACTTTTAAGATACTGTTTACTACATACTGAAACAGATCTGCTGTAAATTCAGAAATTCACACATTTACAGTAAAATGTGCTTACACTTAAATCTGAACAAATTTATTTAAAGCCCTTCTTAGATAGGTCCTAAATACATGCAATTACCCTGTAAAAATAAGACCATGAAGTTCAGGTAAGAAATTATCAAATTACTTAGTTACCAAAACTATAAAAAAGAAACAACAATAAAATAAAAACTAAGAAAAGACATTTTAAAAATAAATAAATAAGGAAGCTAACAGAGCAGCTTTTTAAAAACAGGCCATATATTGATCTTCTTGACTCTGTGAATTCAATAGTTTTCATTATATTCAGAAAATCTTTAGCCATTCTCTCTTAAAATATTTTTTCTTCCTTCCTTCCCTCTGCTCTTTTGGATTCCACTTACGTGCGTGTTAGACTGTTTGACACTGCACAGGTGTCTAAGGATCCGGTTTTGTCATTATTGCATTGTTTACTGCTGGTGAACAGAACTGTCGTAGATCATCAACTTTAGATTTTTAAAAAACTCACTTATTTGTTCTAACAGAGTTTTAGCAAATTTTGCTTGCATTTTCATTGAATATAATCTTATTGTCTGGAAATAATAATATTCTGACTCCTTCCGAATATTTATGGTAGGCCAGTCACAGTGGCACAGTAGTAACACAATGTTCTGCAATGCTGAAGCCACATGAGAAGGTCCCAGACTCTGATCCCAAGGTCTCCCTGTACATGCTGGGCATGTGCACGCATGCCCATGGTCCTGGCTGGCTGAGGCTGGGAATGGATTGCAGAGTGAAGACCCTATTGAGCTACTTCCTTCTACCTTTCTCTGTGTCTCTCTCTAAATAAAATAATAAATAATCTTTAAAAATTATTTATGACATTTTCCTTAAGTTACTAACTTTTCAAATGTTTAATTACTGAGTACAAAGTTTTTCACAATATACTCTACCAAATTATAAGGGTGAGTTTAAAATTTCATTCTATGACTTTTCGACATCCACAAAGAAAACCTTTTTCTCTTTTCTAGTTTGTTAATATCATGAGTTCATCCTTGCATCCTATGATAAATCATACTATTTTCATTTTAATATAGTCTTGAATTCATTTTAAATTTCCTTCATTCCATTCATAAGTAAAATCACTCTTTCATTTCCTATTCTGTGCTTCCTTTCCTTTTGTAAACCGATGCCAGCACTATATAAATCCTATAAAATTTAAGAAACTTGCATCCATCACATTTTACTAATTTTAATTATACAAATCACATGCAAATTCTCTTTTCTTGTTAAAAAAATTAAAGCATGGTATATGCAATGAATTTATATTGTATCAACTTAGCTAAGTTGGAACTTTCTCTCCCATAAGTTTTATTCCCTGGAAAGTTACACATTAGGATAGGCCACAAGAGATATTTGTAATATATTTAGGAGGCTGAAGTAACAGAACAGCTATATTGCTTTAGCTTTTGAAGAATATACTCCCTCAGCTTCTCCAACTTTTGGGTCAGGCAAATGTTAAGTTTTGGACTAAAGGTGCCAGCTTCTCTTGCAGAATGATCCCATCATCACAATTGGAGGACAGGGAGAGGTGAGAGTCTGATATGGGTTTTTGTCAGTCCTCATTAATTTAGGGCTCACTTTGCCCCTGCTTCCCCCACTTCTAAAGTATCTCTCCCTTATAGATGTCTGTCCAGATGACTTCAGGTTACAGAATTAGACACAAAGAAACAGTCTTTAATAAACTGCATAGACAGATCTTATACTCCTGTAACTCAAGTCTCTATTTAAAAAGTAAGTGTGAGGGCCAGCCGATGACATAGCAGTTATGTCTCTAGACTCCTGCATGGCCAACCACAGTTCAAGTCCTGGACCTGGTGGCTTGAAAAATCATGCACGGAGTATGTGTGTGCATGCCTGAGATCCCAGGAGGAGAATGAAAGAGAAGGGATTGCGGTGAGACCATCCTCCCTGGGAGGTGATTTGTTACTCTCTCTCTCTCTCTCCCGGAAGGGCATGTTCCTTTAAAAAAAAATAAAAAAAAAAAAAAAAAGGAAAGAAAAATAAATGAGTATATGTGAGTGTGTGTGTATAGTCCATGGAATACAGAGGCAAAAGTTATTTAGTTTATCAGCTTTAGAAACTTGGAATGAAAACAAAGCTTCAGGTAAACATGTTTGTTACTGTATTAGTTTCTCATGGCTGCCATAAGAAAAAACCATAAACTAGGTGACTTAGACCACTGAAACTTATTTTCTCATAATTCTGAAGGTTCAGGATCAAAATATCAGTGGACTGGGTTCTTCCGAGTCTTCCTTATGACTTGCAGATGGCCCATGTTCTTGCTGTATCTTCACGTGGTTGCCTCTCACTATGTGTCCTAATTTCCTTTTCTTGGATTCCAGTCACATTGGATTAGAGCCCAACTATCTGGCCTTATTTTCCCTTAATTACCTCTGTATCCACAATTATTCACACTATAAGGTACTTGGGGTTACAATTTCAACATATGAATTTGGGGAAGACAAAACTAAGCCTATAACAGATACCATAGGGAAATATGGTACTTCTTATTTTAGTGGAAATAAGAGGTATAACGGGGTTGGTTGCTTCTACGTGTGTGCTAGAGGACTTGGGGAAAGAAAATGCTCAGCTCAGCGGTTAAGGATTACCTAGCTACTTGGTAGCTGTTAATTTCATAAAAACCACTCTCATCATGCAAGGGTCAAAATTTTGTTCTCACGTGAATAAATAAACTTAGGATGAATTTGTCCTTTCTGCTCACAAAGCTGCTGAAACCCAAGACTTAGAGAAAGCCATATTCACCATCATGGTATTCCACAGAGCATTGCTTCTGATCATAGAACTCATTTACAGCAACTGAAATATGACAACGAACTCACTCTTACAATTCATGAGCTTTACCATGCTCCCCATCATCCTGTAGCATCTGGCTTGACAGAATAGTGGAATAACCTTTTCAAAGGCCCAGTGCTACTGAGTATCAACACTTTCTGGGCCAAGGTCAATCTCCTGCAGGATGCTTTATGCGAAGGATATATAGTGGTGTTTCTTTCACAGCCAGATTCACAGGTATAAGAATCAAAGGGTGAAAATCATAGTGGCCCTTCTATTACTATTACTTCAAGTAATTCACTATTGAAATTTGGCTTTTTCTGCTAGGATCTGCTAGTCTAGAAGTTTCAGTGCCCAGGAGGGAAAAAATTCCACAGAGGCACAATGATGCTATGAACCTACTGAAGGAAAAATATAGGTCTCCTCTTAAGTGAAGAGCAGCTAATGTGTGCCAACATTTCTTTCTATTAAATAAATAAAAGCTATAGCTGATTCTAAAATATGTAAATTAAAATTTTTCATGGGAAACAATATTTACTATGTACCTTGACACAATAAAAAAATACAATAGTTGTTTGCTAGTTGGCTTATTTTTTGTTAGTTGGCTTACTGTATATCTTGGTAAACTATGTTACTGTATTTTCCCTAGAGTCTCACCTAATCAATACTTGCCAAATAATTTTAAGGATAATGGAAAGAAAATTCTTTAAGCAAAACTCAATATTGCTTATGATTCTAATACTCCTTGATTTCTTATCTGAGAAAAAGTAAGAAATTCAATTAGGACTTTTATTTCTCCAGTGGTCATTGGCAGCTATTAAAACGAAGAGACTGATTGTTTCAATGAAAGAATTACTGAGAATGAACCTAGAAAATCACAGTGTAATAATTTTGCCAAAATTTTTCAGCTATTTGTATATTGATTTAGGAGATTAGTTTAATTAGGTCTGCTGATACTAATTCCCAGAACAAATATTGTTATTTGAGTTAACATAGATAAATCTAATTGCTGATACTGTGATAAAATGTTTAATGTTTTGTAGCTATCTAGTAAAACAGGCAAAGCACAAGAGACATAGAATGAAGAGCTTCTTTTATCCTCCTGAATCACCTTACCCCTTTCCAAATCATCAAATAATTAACTCGTGTCAGTCTTCAATTTTTTCCTACTTTCCTTTCTTCTTAGCCAAGTATCATATAAAAAGTAATGTGGATATTAAATTCATACACTATTTGTCTACTTACTATAGTCTGAGGTGTTAAATGACTATATAGATGTCAAAGTCATCACAGCAAATAATTGGAAAACTCAAAAGGGATGACTAAAAAGAGTAAAAGTACTATTTACAAAGACATGGCCAGAATTAATGGACATTAATGTGGGGTAGTGAAGCAACCTTGGGTTAGCAACAGTGGGAAGTCATTTAAACCATTTGGTGTAAAAGGAGATGGGAGAGAAAGCAATTCCTAGAACCAGAAGCACTGCCAGTCCCTGGAAAGAGCATGGCAGTTTTATGAATGAGAAGTTGGCCAAATGTAAGGAATGCAGCCACTCCCAAACCACAGCCAGTAGAGAGATGTCAGGAAATACATCCTCCAACCACTCTCTCCCAGCCCTCTTCTAATCCCTTGCTGGTGTTTCCTATTCACTGAAACCAACCCAGAGCCCAAAGGGCCTGATTAATTACCACTGTGGTCAGCTCTCAGGGGGTTAGGGGCACAAATAAGAACAGATAAGGGCAGAGAAGGGTAGAGAATAGATCAAGCACAAATCATAAGGCCATTTGTAGGTGAATCACTAGTACCAGTTTGTTTTTTTGAGAGAGAGAGAGAGAGCTTTTTGCCATAGGGTGCATGCACTCGCTGGAGAGACAGTGAGACAGAAAGCAAGAAATCACTGCCCAGGGCAAGAGAGGATGACCATGCCACAATCCCTTCTCCTCCAGTCTCTTCTCGGGATTTTGAGCACGCATGCACACGCACCCAGTGTGAGTTTCAAGCCTCTATCTCCAAGACTCACATCATGGTAAACCAGTTTTTAACCACTATATTACCTGCTATTCCCGAATCACTGGTACTATTTTTTTTTCACAATTCTTTTTTATTATTATTATTACTACTAATTTTTATGGAAATTATAATGACTGAAAACTTTTGGCAATCGAATACACTACACAATAAAAGAGTACCTGGAAGGCAGTAAAGACTTAGAATAAATGAAACTTAGACTGAATGTAAGCACTATACTAAAGTTAGGTTACTGAGGTCAAGTCTAGAACAGATTCTTAAACTCCTGCCAATTAAGACAATATCTACTACAGCAAGCTCTTGGTGAAGGATCATTAACTAAAAGGTGGTTAAATGAATACATGGACTGCATGAGTGGACAGATGGAAGTACAGCTGTCTCATAAAATTTTACAGGCATAAAGAACTTCGAGTGCAATCTAATCCAGCCCTTTTATTTTACAGGTAAAGAAAGAAAATTTCAAAATGCTTACATACACAATATTGCAGAACAAGAATCCAAATCTAATGATTCTAGGCTCAACTATAATGTGTGATCGCTAATTTACTGTTTAAAATTTGCTCCATTCAGCAAAGTTCAAGACATTTATTGTATAATATTGTAACTATAGTTAATAATAATATATTGTATTCTTGAAAATTGCTGAAGAGATTTTAGGAATACTGAGTAGTCTACTGTTGTTTGTGTGGCCTAAGTGGGCAATTAAACCGTATCCACAGAAAATATTTGAGAACATAAGTCTCCAGAGCTACTGATACCTAAAGTTGGTCATTAATCAATCTAAATATGTGTGTGTGTGTGTGTGTGTGTGTGTGTATGTGCGTATGCTTTACTATCATTACTCAACTATTAATAAATTTTCATCTTATTTTTTATTAAAGTACAAAATGAATAAGCCTAAACAATGCCAAATATAAAAGTAAACTTCTGGGGCCAGCAGGTGGCGTGGTAGTTGAGGCACCAGACTTCAAATGGTCGACTGCAGTTCGAGTCCCAAAACAGTGGCTTGAAAATCACAAGTGTGTGTGTGTGTGCGCATGCACATCCAAAATCCTGAGAGAATACAGGAGAAGGGATTGTGGGGTAACCATTACCTTGGAGGTGATTTTTCACTTTCCCTCTCTCTGTCTTCCTCCATCTTTCTCTGGTGAGTGTATATGGCCTATGGGGGGGGGGAACCCTACATTTCTTTACCATTCCGCCAAATATAGTCACCATCTACCATTTTGAAAACCTTTAAAGTTCCGATTGATAAAACACAAAGTGTTAATTTTTTAGCCCTAGTCAACATGGATGTTTTTAGTTCTCTATTCATATGAAAAACTTTTTTTAAATATTGAAACCTTTTAAACTAATACTAGGCTTAAATTTGGCAATCTTTCACATGTGCTACAAAGATGTTTTTATTCCATAAAGATGTTTATTGTCTACATTTCATCTTTGCTTACTTAAATATTCAGACATTTGGATACAAACATTGTTTAGCATAACTACTTTTTCCCCTTCATTTCATTGTCTTAGATGCAAGGCATAAAACTTCCTTTCATGATTTTAAACATATTATCTTTATAAAATACTAAAAAGCTTGTTTTATGAAGCTATAAACTATGTTGGAAATACCAGCTACATTTAACAGATAATTCCAAATACTTATCCAAGGTCACGCAACTCTTTTGTGGCAGAGATAGGCCTAGAATTAGATGTTTCTAGTCCCTTAAAAGAATGGCTAGGGGCACCCTATTGTCTGTGGTTAAGGGAGCTAAGTCCTATGTGAGCTACCAAGCTTTGGAGACTTAAGAAACACATCAGGTGCATGGATGCCCCAAATCCTACTCACAGGTTGGAGATACGGAGGTTAAGGGTTTTCGGTGTGACCATGCCAGTTCTGGGTGGAAAGAAGTGTGCTGTTTCCTGTCTCTCCCTGACTCTCTGGTGATTGATTGCATAATCCTCTGGCAGTTAAAAAAAATTTCTATACCTAGCCCATGAAAGTGTTTTGAAGGATAAGCACTTTCAAACCTATAATCCACTTTTAAATGAAACCCAACTTCTGTCCGATATTTGGAGGCCAAAAATTTCAGTCCACTAAAATACGAAATTATATACCGTTGCAGACTGGAAGTGTGGGGATTCAAATTCTTCCCAGACTCAACTGTGGTTTGATGCCACAGAGTGGCGCTAGTTCTCGCTGGCCCAAACAGGGAAGGGACAGTGTGAGGCTGACACGTCTAGGACAGCAGAATCTCCAGGATGATGGGCATGTAGCCAGTCTAGCCGGGCGCTTGGCTGGGAACACGCCCGGGCTTCAGGGCCCCACGGTCCAGCTCCCGGCTTCCCAGCCCGGACATACTCGCTACTATCCGCGTTTCCTCTAGAACTCGACCCTGGCTCCTCTTCCTCCTGGCGCGGGTGAGGGTGAGGCTGTCTGCTGAGCAGAAGACAGTAACCATTAGGTCTGATTTCTTGGTTTTGTTTTTGTTTTTGTTTCTGTTTCGTTTTTGGATGTTTACTACCGACATTGGTTGTGATTATCAAACTCGATAAACAAGTCAGGTATAAGCCTCCACACCTACCCGTAGCAGGAACTGAGGAGCTCTCTGAATCAACAGCGTGGGGTGGGAGTTTGTGGACCCAGATGCCAATATAACACCAAATACCCTAGGCTGGTGCTGTCTTTTGCCCTGGTACGATTCGGTCTTCTGTTCTTTCGTACAATCTGGCAAAGTCGGGAGACGCAGGCTGTGCGCCCCGGTACAGCCCCCGAGAATTCTGGGCAGGCCACTCCTTGCAGAGAATGCCTGTGGAAGGGGCGTGGGCCAGGAGGAGCCATGAAACGCCAGGACACAGAAAATCACTACTCCCAGTGGGCATGTCGCGTGTCTCTGCGCGGGGTGACATGAGGGGCCCACATTCTGTCAGGACACGCAGCGCGGGAGGGACGGGAGATTCACCGCAGCAGCTTCGAAGCGGTCTGCCGCGGGGACTGCAGCCTGCGCGACCGCCTCCAGGGGGCGAGAGGCCTAGCCGCGGGGACTCGCGGAGGGACTGAGGGACTCTGCCGCGACGCCCCTTACCTCCAGGTAGTACAAGTCCACCGTGGTGATCTGCGAGTCGAGGAAATCTTCATAGGTGCTGAACTGAGTGACTATATTGTCCACGGCCGTCTGCCCCTCTTCCTGATCCATTGCGGTTGCCTCGGCCTAAGCGTCCGTAGCAACAGAGGCACGCGGGCAGGGTCGGGGGCTCCTCCCACTTCGTTCCATCCAATCAGCTAGAGCCATTGTGGCGCCCTCGCCGTTAACCCCGCCCACCGTCTTGTTACTCAGTTTAAAGCCTGACCCGCGCGCGTTCCTGCGAACTCTGGCTCAATTTCCTACAGTGGCTGCTGAGGTCTGAGACCTATAAAGCACTCAGAATTTGGGAAAATAGTGCAAAGTCTAATCTGAAGTTACAAGTTTTCACACTGCCAAGAGATCTAGGCAACATATTGTGGATCCCCGTTCCGAAACTCATTGTAAAACCATATTGGGCAAGACAAAGATACTGCGGAATTTTGCAAGAAGAGTATCACAAAACAAAAGTCTCTGGTTATGGTCTTCTGACTATGACCAGTAACAAAAATACATGAGTGATTTTATCAAATGTATTATATATTATAACTTAAACACAAATCTTTGCTAATGTTTGAATATGAGGAACGAGTCCTAAATTCTCAAAGAAACTCAGTATCTTTGAAGAACTCTTTTGGCCCAAGTCGTGCTTTTAAGTTTTTTAAACTATTTAAATTTTAATAAACACATAGTGTAAAGCTTTACTTTTTTCGAAGTGACTTCTTGAAGGGCAAAATATCTGTAGAAACTTAGAAAATAAAAGTTTTTACAGTAGATTTTTGTTTTCTGTTAGAAAAAAAAATGTATTTTTAAAACATGGAATTAAAGGAAGCCAATGTTGAATTTGTTTGGTAGCTCAGTGGGACTGCAATATTCCATGTGGCTGTAGCCGCCTGGGAAGGTTCTGGGTTTGCATCCAGAAGTTTCCTTGTACACACAGTGTGGGCAAGCAGGTGATCCTGACTGGCTAGGGCTAGGGCAGATGGTAAAGTGAAGACACTGTAGGGTCTCTGTTTCTCAAGAAATTAACTTTGAGGGAAGAAAAACAAAACAAAGCAAAACAAAAACCTGAGAGAACTTTCTTCTCTCTCCCCACCATGTGAGGACACAGTAAGAAGGTGCCATTAACCAGGAAGCCGGCCTTCACCAGACCCCGAACCCTCCCATGCCTTCATCTTGCACTGCTCAGCCTCCAGAACTCCAGGAGAGGGTGGGGTGTGCTTGTTGCTTAAGTCAAATGAATAAATCAAGGAATCTGACATGGCAGCTGCAAAACTTTTCAGAATCTGTTTTGGGATTGTAATATTTTATTAATCACCCTTAAAAATCAAAATAGTACAACACCAAACCTATGGTGTTTGCTCTTTAAGTGCTTACTGAATCAATTTAGACTTGCATAGATATGCTAAAACTATCTTTTTAATGTAAGATAGTTAGAGTTGTAAGATACTTCCTCCACTTCCAGTTAGCTTCCCCAGTTTACAAAAGCCCTCTGGAAAGTTAGGATGTCATTTATGGACAAATTTTAAGTGAAGAAGATACAATAATCCTTTTTTTTTAAGAATTATTTATTTCCATTTGTTATTGTTATTATTTTTTCTTTATTTGACGAGAGAGAGAGAGAGAAAAGGAAAGTGAGAAAGCAAGCCACCAGGTCCAGGACTTGAACCATGGTTGGCCATGTGGGAATCCAATGCCCTTCCTTATCCACCACACCACCTGCTGGCCCCTAGATACAATAACCTTTAAGGTATTACTCTTTTTTATTTAATGAATATATTCTGAAATGTTTTTAAAAGCATTTTGGATCTCTTTTTTAAATGCAATTTCTTAAAGTTTATTCATTTATTTCTTCCATGACAGTGATAGAGTAATAGAGAGTCATCCCCAACAGGGTCCTCATGCCATGATCCACACACAGTCTCAGCTAGCCCAGATCACAGGCATGCGCGCACACACACACACACACACACTCACATACTGTGCTCAGGAATGTCCCAGTACATGAACCCAGGACCTTTCCCATGTGGGTTCAGTTGTGTTACCACTGTGCCAGCATCTGTTCCCTTAATGCAATTTAATCTTTGAATTTAGAAAAAAGGGAAAAGAAAAAAAAAAGAACCCCTGAGTACTCATGACACAACAAAAGTAATAATAATAACTTTGTTTTGTTATAATATGTTTTGGATCCACATTTTTTGGTTTTATTTTTGTTTTCTTTTTTAGTTTTGCTACAGTGCACGTGCTCACTGGAAAGAGACAGAGAGAGAGAGAGAAAGTGAGAAAGCACCCTCCAGGAGGCATAACCATGCTGCAATCCCTTCTTCTCCATTCTCTTCTCAGGATTTTGGGCACACGTGCACCCATGTCTGCCGTGTTTATCAAGCCTCCAGTCTGAAAGTCAGACACATAGTCAGCCTTGTGGGATCCAGCCACCTTAGCCACCATGCCACTGGCTAGCCCACAACAGTTATTGAGTGCTCCCTGTATGACAGGTACTGTTCTAAAAACAAGATGAATTACCTCATTCACTAGTGTTTGTATTAAATAGTGTTTGTATTAAAATTAACAGCCATTAATAGTTTGACACCATCTAATATAGAGAAATATATAAAAAGTAAAATAGCCCAGGAATAAAGAAGCAATCCAGATCATTTGAAATAGTCTAGGAGAGAACACAGGTCTCGGTATTCTCTACTCTCTGCAGAGATCTAAGTCTCTACTGAAAGAGTCATTATTCTGTGTAATTGAGCACAAGGAAAGGCTTAGGAAAGATTCAGCCACTTTTCAAGGTCAAAGAATATAAGGATTTAATACTATAATAATATTTAGTTCGACCTTATCATGTGCTAAATATCTTACATGCATTATCTCATTTAATCATGACAACAAACTCACGAGGAAAATAGCAATGTCATTATTCTCAGTATACAGACAGAATGAATTTAAATGCCTTGATCAAAGTCAAAAGATTAAAAAAACACCCCAAGTTACGACTACCAATTTCAATAAAGAGAAAACAGGGGTAAAAGAGGATTTGAAGAGCCTCATGAAATAATTATAAAGTGGTTTATTTGTTTGTAAGAAAAGAAATGTCAGTTTGTGCTAAGGTATGTGGATTGGCCTAAATGAAAGAAACAAAAGAGGATGCCAGCCACTGGGCACCCCCATTTCCTCTAACAAGAGAGGGATGTGATAAAATGGTTTAGGAATACTATTGAAGTCTCCAGAGTGACTTACATGTATTACATTTGTTGTAAAGTCTTCCTGCATCAAGATTTCATCATTTGCAAAGACAGTGTAGCATCCAGGGACTGTTTGGGTTGATTAAACTATACAACTTTGATTACAAGAACCTATATGTTAGTAAAATGTGATGTTATTCTTTGCCTATATATTGTTAGATATAATCTACTGTAATGGCGCATTTTCAGGGAAAGCTAATTAAATCTATCTTTCTTTATTTCTTTCTCTCTCTTTCTTTCTTTCTCTCTCTTTCTCTCTCTCTTTCCTTCTTTCTTTCTCTCTTTCTTTCTTTCTCTCTTTCTTTCTTTCTTTCTTTCTTTCTTTCTTTCTTTCTTTCTTTTTTTTTTAGGATTTTGTCATAGAGCATGTGTGCTCACCAGAGACAGACAGAAAAAGGGAAAGTGACTTTCAAGCCACCAGGTCCAGGACTCTAACTGTGGTCAACCATGAGGGAATCCAGCACCTTAACTACCATACCACCTGCTGGTCTCAAAACCTAATTAAATTTACCATTTGGTTAACAACTCTTTGATGAAGTAATCGCTAAGGTATCTAAATTTAAACGGTCATTTTAAAAAGTATTTTCCAGGACCAGCAGTTAGCGTAATGGCTATTTCGCTGGATTCCCACGTAGTTGACCGTGGTTCGCGTCCCGGACCCGGTGGCTTAAACTCTCCAAAAAAAAAAAAAGAAAGCTTAGAAAAAGGCAACTGAGGTAGGTCTACTGTATACTTGTAGCATTTCTGTAAGAAACAAAGCCAAAAAAGACAAAAAAATTCTTGTTTCTTCTTCGATAGTAAAGAGAAGATGATTTGTTGAAAATCACCCCCAGTGTTTCAAGTTGGAAGATATTACTGAACTCATTGATGGAAAATACTTTTTTTTTTTTTTTGGAGAGGCTTTCGATATAGGGTGCATGTGCTCGCCAGACAGACAGAGAGAGACAGAGAGACAGAGAGACAGAAAGCGAGAAATCACCCCCCAGAGGGGATGGCCACGCCACAATCCCTTCTCCTCCATTCTCCTCCGGGGATCTTGGGCATGCACGCACACGTGCCCGGCCTGAGTTTTAAGCCACTGGGTCCGGGACGCGAACTGCAGTCGACTACGTGGGAGTCCAGCGACACAGCCATTACGCTAACTGCTGGTTCCCCTAAACTTTTAATTTAAGTTCAGAACAACATTCAGGCCTGTGCTTCGATTTAAGTTCAGAACAACATTCAGGCCTGTGCCTTAGATATTATGTAAAAGAGTGGCAATTACCTGAAAGATATAAATGAGAGCCACAGCATGTCTCTTTTTTTCTATTGCAAGACCTTTGTTATAATTAGGAAATAGTTTATTTTGGATAATGCAGTCTTACTTCAAGTCTAGGTTTTTGTATTTTTTGTTTTGTTTTGTGTGTGTATGTGAGTGCTATAGAGCACATGCACTTGCCAGAGAGAGGAAGAGAGAGGGAAAGTAAGAAATTGTTAAAGGTAGATATTATGACCAGGGAATCCCAATATGCTAACAAAGGGGACATCTGACACATCAATCACTATTACCAGGGATCACAGCTAGGACACACCAGGCTCCAAAAGAAGAGAGGTCATCTACTCTTATTCTTCCCTCCTGCCTTCCAGCATATGCACACAGGAATTCACTGGAATGCTTGGTCAACATCCCACTTCCCATTGGGGACAATAAACTAATATGGAGAAGATTGCTCACATCTTCAAAGTCTACACTGGGCTTGCATAATCAGGTAATCATATTCCTTACTTGACAAAAAGTACACAAGCACAGATAAAAGCCCAGAAATTTAAACCAAGAAGCAGGCTACAATGACAGACCTCCCCTCCTAAATATTCATGACAAGATCCCAAAATAAAAGTAACACCTAAGCCCATTTCCAGCACAGTTGTCCTCTAAAAGCTGCCTACTTCCAAGCCTTTCTGGCATGGGCATATTCTTTCTCTGTTAAAAAAAAAAATCACCCCTTTTCTATTAAAAGCTTTTTTTTCCTACTTTACTTGTGTTTGCATCCTTATTCTGCATCTCAGGGCAGGTCTCTAATATCAGAGATATGGACCCAAAAAACTGAGTATTTTACACAACATAGCTGAGCTCTCCATCTGATAACAAAATTAACTCCCAAGATGGATGGAAAAGCTACAATCCCCTCCCATTCAAGATTCTTTCAGGATTTGGGGCATGCACACACATGCATCCTGGTGATTGTCAAACCCGCTGGGTCTGGGACACGAACCAAGCAACTGACCTTGTGGGACCTAGTGCCTTAACAGCCATGCTACATGCTGGCTACAAGTCTAGGATTTTTTTTAAAGATTTAAGCCTAGAATTTAGCATCAATCCCAGAAACTATTCTTTGCCAAAAACAAAAAAAAAAGCAAAGATTATGTAAATTCACAACAAAACTCAAAGATGTAGGAGAGCAAACATATGTAAGAACAACAAAATACATGCCATATTTAGCTTCATTACTGAGTATAAGCTAGCACAATGTAAAAATAAAGGTCTTCGGCAAAACCAAGTATAAGTATTTCTTTGAAATAAACAGGCTTTTGTACTGTACATACCTGGTAGAAATATATTAAAGATTTTCAAATTAAACCATACACTTTTAATTTCCAAATATTTAGTAATTTACTATTAATAGGTGGGAAAGTGAATAGAAATCATAGTTGGTACGTTGACAGGATAGGAAGGGGAAATGTTAATAAGATGCTAAACACTCTGAGTAAGAACTTGAGGCTTGATCATAAGCTAGACTTAATACATTACCATATTGTAGGAAAGCAAAACATATGCTCACTCTAGTAAGATAAGAGATTTGAGTCTGATGTTGCCCAACTGCTCATTAAGTGTGATTGCAGATGAGGGCTATTGCTTAATCATCAGCCAAGGAGAGCTCTTTTGCACTTTGTAATAAGGATGACACTGAATTTATTTAAACTGTTCCTTGTGATGAGATCACTGGACTTCCTTGCACACCATCTCGGTTATTCTAACTTGTGCTAGAGTTCTACTTTCACAGCTTCTCCATCATGGAGACACGATGTGTTTGTATGCTGTAATTCACAAGTTTTCTCCTTCCTTACCAATATCTCTCAGTGGTGAGAAGAGTTCAGAAAATAGACAACTATAAGATAGAATTACTTCCAGTACTGTGATTGACAGGTGTCAGCCAGAGATAAAGATTGAGAACTACCACTGTGCTGGATTGATGACGGGCATGAACACCCCAATCAGCTCTGTGGTACAGAAAAAAAAAAAAAAAAAAAAAAAAAAAAAAACTTGGGCTTTCAGGGCTTTATAGGGTATGTCTAACGCCCTCACTAAAAATTTCCTCATTTTTGGGGCCAGCAGGTGGTGTGGTGGTTAAAGGCGCTGGATTCCCACATGGTCAACCATTGTTCAAATCCCAGACCTGACAGCTTGCTTTCTTGCTTCCCTTTCTCTGGTCAAATTTTAAAATAATAACAAATGGAATTAAATAAATAATTCTTTTAAAATTTTTTTCATTCTCTTTGCCTACATGGAAATCAGGCTGTAACCTAAAACACTGTTTCTGAGTGAATAAGCACTCTCAGAAAATGTCGCACATGGGACCAGCAGATGCCATAATGGTTACATGGCTAGACTCCCACATAGTCCACCAATTCAAGTCCTGGACCCAGCAGTTTAAACTCATGGCAGGTGCATGTGTGTGAGTGCCCAAGATCCTGAGAGGAGAAGCCCATCCCCTTGGGGGGTGATTTCTCATTTTCTGTCTCTGTCTCTCCAGCAAGAGCACGTGCCCTATAGCAAAAATCTCTCTTAAAAAAAAAAAAAAGTCACACAGGAATAGACAGGCACCACAATCAAAGCAGATATGACAGCTTTGAGTAGGTGCTTAATATGTGTTTTTCTTCAGTTCATTCTTATTTTCTACAATGACTTCCTACTTTCTTCTCTCTCCTTAATCTTATATCATCTTATTTCAAAGCAAATCTATTTAACTCCTATTCTCAAAGGAAGTAAAAGTTATCAGATTGTACTACCTGTGGTCAAATGCATAAACTTACTCATATTAATTATCAATCCTTTAACTTCTTTTCTTGTTTTTGAAATGGGGAGATTTACCATCTGTATACCAGCATTGTAGCCTGGTTCTGTCTCCTGTCTTCTTAGGATTTCTCATTTTTATTTTCCCCTCTTTCCCATATTGTTAATTTATTTCTCCTTCTTTCCCTTTACTACCTTCTTTCCCTTTATAAAACCGAGCAAAAGAACCCCAAAACACACCTCCCTCAATCCCGTATCACAGGTTTCCTGCTCTTCCCAGCAAAGCTTCTGAAAGGAGTTATCTACAGTCGCTGTCTCCATTGTCTTACCTTCTACTTTCTGCCCAACACATTCCAACCTGGCTTTACACACTGTTTCACTGAAATCAATTTCATAAAGTTTATTATGATATCTTTGCCATTAAGGCTAATAGAAACATTTTTTCTATCGTCATATCTTGACTCTTAGCAGGATTTGACCCTGTGGCCAACAGTCCCTTCTTTCCTTCTCTTCCGAATTTCCATCTTTAGTGTTCATCATATACTTTGCCCTGAGGTTAGTAGGTGGATTGTTTTTCCATTAGTGTCTTCTCAGATTTTTGGTTTGGTTTGGTTTGGTTTTCTGGCTCCTCTTCCACTTAACTATTAATAGCATTTTAAAAGTTGAAGAGTCTCAGTGTACTCCCATAGGCCTTTTTCTGCTTCTACACGCTTGTTCTTGGAGACGTCATCCTAATTCATTTTTTTATTTATGGTCCTACACGCATTTGGTTCTCAGATTTGTGTAACTTGCCAGTTCACTCTCCTGAGCTCCAAATCACATATCCTCCTGCCTACCAGACACTACGTGGATGCATACAGGTACAAAGTTGAATTCTTCCTCCTCGCCTGCCTCCTAAATTTGCTCCTCCCCATGTTCCCACTCTCAGCCCCTTCTCCTTTCAGTGGTTAATGGAAGAAACCTGGAAGGCATCTTGACCTTTGCCTCTTTTTCACCTTTGAAATCTAAGTCCTGATACTTCGTTCTCCCAAGTACATCTCTTACAGTCTTCAGTTTCTCTCCAAACTTGCTGACATTGCTTGTTACCTAAGCCAAAGTCTGCCACTTAAACTCCAAGAATAGCATCTTTACTTGTACGATATCCCTCTGGGCGCCCCTCCATTCTACTCTTCCCAGTGTAGTCAGAGTGAAGGTTTAAAAACACTAATCTGATTTCATATGCCCCTCTTAAAAACCGTCATCACTGGGACCAGCAGATGGCATAATGCTTACATCACTGGACTCCCACATAGTTGACCATGGTTTGAGTCCCAGACCGAGTAACTTAAAACTCACGCCAGGTGGGGACCAGCAGATGGTGTAATGGTTATGTCACCGGACTTCCACATAGTCAACCGCAATTCACATCTGGGACCCAGAGACTTAGAAAACACACCGGCAAGTGTGTATGCATATGCCCAAGATCCTGGGAGGAGAATGGAGAGAAGGAATTCAGCATGGCCATCTCCTCAGGGGAGGGGGGAGATTTCTTGCTTTCTTTCTGTCTCTCTCCATCTCTCTAGCAAGCACACATGCCTAGTGGCAAATAAATAAATAAATAAATAAATAAAAAAGAAAGAAAAAGGAAAAGAAAATACAAACAAACAAACAAAACCCCTCATACCTGGTTCATGTGCGTGCATGCTTAAAATCCCAAGAGGAGAATGGAGGAGAAGGAATGGTGACATAGTCATCCCCTCAGGGGGTGATTTCTCGCTTTCTCTTTGTCTCTCTCTCTGTCTGTTGGGCGAGCATACAAACCCTATAGCAAAATCTCTCTTTAAAAAAAAAAAAAAGAAAATCTTCATTGCTTTCCCATTGCCAAAGTACTGCCTTCTTTTGTATTTTCTTTTTAATTTTCAGATTAATTTCACATTTCTTCTGTCTTTTTTACATGACTTACAAGATCTTCCACATTCTGACCCTCACTCGGCATCCACCATCTTATCTGTTACGTGTTCCAACCACACCAAACTGCTTTCAGTTTTCCAGGAAGCCACCATCTCTTTTGCTGCTGGGTCTCAACATCCCTTGAGCCTTCCTTCACAGACGTACCTTTCCCACTCACTTACCAGTTCCTTGTCACAGACATAGGTAAACGGATAGGGAGAGAGTTAGACATAGAGACAGAGATAAAGTAATCTTCTCTTTTGTGTTCCCAGAGCCTTCCAATATCCCCACAATTTGTTGCAAATATTGCGTTGTCAGAAAAGTCATGATTTTTGCATAGAAAAATACATCATGACTTTTCCGACAGATACCCCAATATATTCCTTATAATAAAGTATTTGCTAAATAAATGTCTATAAAATGTATTAGACTATGCACATGGAGCCAAAGACCATCTCAACCCTCCTCACCAGTATGTTCCCAGCATCTGACATGGCACCTGGAACATGGTGATACCTCAGAAGTATTTGCTGAAGAAAACACGTTTCTCATATGTTTTATTCATTAAAAAGGACTCCACTCAGTGTAAGGAATATGAAGATAAGCAACCTAAATATTAGCACCTATGATTAAGAAAAGTATTGAACAATAAGGATGTGGATGATAACAACACAAGACAGAGAGATATTTTTGGAGCGCTATACAAATTCAGAGGCACGAAAAGTCACTTCCAAAGGAAGGGCATCAAGTTTAAAAGATGACATAGCTTTGTGCTGAACTTGAAGTATTGAGATGGGCTGCTGGGACTCTGAATAAATGTCAGGCGAATGAATCACGCATGCTATAGTTTCAAGGTGAATAAACCAAAGATAATGCCCGGGGAAGAGTGATCAAGTGAATTTGATCATAGTACAGGATATGCGAAGGGGGTGACAAATGGAATGGTAGGTAAGAAACGATTGTGCCGTGGTCTGTCTGTTTCAGACTCTTTAACCATGTCCTCCAAGGAAAAGAGAACCAAAGAGGTGTTCAAGAAGAGATCAGTAGAAGTGGAGTTTAAAGGATTGTTGTGGCAGCAGTAAAAGACGCTGGAGGGAAGGGGCAGGGCAAGGGGCAGCATGACTTCTAAGATCAGGAGACAAACAGGAAAGGGAGTCTGAATTAGAGAGTACTGTAGGAGAAATGGATCCAAGAAACCTTTGGGGAAAGAATTTTACAGATGAAACACTGATCTCAAGTTCAGTACACACTTTTTGCCCTTGAGCAGGAATCAGAAGACTTTTTTTCATCTCAGATCAAACTATTTTGCCTGCTCAAAGTAAGAAATACAACATGTTTGGTATGTATACATGTATGTATTTATGTTACCTTTTTTGCCATAGGGTATGTGTGCTCCCTGGAGAGACACGAAGACAGTGAGAGGGAAAGTGAGAAATCACCTCCCAGGGGGATGGCCATGCCACAATCTCTTCTCCTCTGTTCTTCTCAGGATGTTGGGTGCGCACGCGTGCATGCACACATGCACACACACACACACACACACACACACACACTCAACATGATTTTCAAGCCCCCAACCCGGAACTCCAACCGTAGTCTGCCATGTTAGCATCCAGCACATTAACCACCATGCCATCTGCTGACCCTGACGTGGTTGGTTTTCAAATGAAATCTTGCTGATACTTAATAAACTCAAATAATGAGGCATTTATTTGAGGGTAAAAAAGAAATTTGGATGAAATTTCAGGAGAAAATAAAAAGTGGCATCTTTAAAACACCCAAGACAAGGTGAAAAAAGGCTGACTCTCTGAGGAGTATATTTAGTCCCTCCAAAATACTAAATGACCTCTAGAATTTTTAAGAGGTGAGACTCGTTCTATTTTAGACCAACATCTTCTTTCTAGCTTTTGAAAACAGTGTCAGAGCCCATCAAGTAATCAAATAGTTTTGCAGCCATGGAAATAACACAACCCTAGTCACAACTAAGCCAATACAAAAAGGAACTAAAAATCACTAGGCTTTCTAAAATAAGCGGTAAAGACAAGACTTTCAATTCAATTAAGAGCTAATTCACCTCATTATCCTTGACTCTACTTTTTCAGAATATCAGACGTTCTTCGCCTAGCAAGAAATTAATCACAATAACAGTGTTTGGATTCAGCTTTCCTTACTGATTCTCACTGAGGCAAAAGTAAAACTTATTCATTTCAGGAATAATTTAAGGTTGTCAAAGAGTCAGGTACTATGGTAGGCCCTGAGGGTGCAAGGAAAAATAATGACTGGTCCTTTATAGCTTCAAAGATAATATGATTCAGTGTTGAGAGAAGGAGGGCCTCAAATTGGCAGTTGCTTGAATACAGGAAAAGATGGAGATAAACTAAGCCGCTTTGTGTAGACAAGTTTGTAAATTACAAGAAAAAATAAATGTTATGTCCCAGCTGCAGTGGCGTGGACTGCTAAGACACAGTGCTTCACAGGCCGGGACCATCTGGGGGGCCTGGGTTCGATTCCTGGTCCAACATAAAGGCCGGGAATAGTTATGCACACCTACAATAGCAGTGCATGACCTCTTTGAGGACTCCGTCATAGGTGAGAAAAAAAAATTTCTATATGTGAAGGACACACAATTTTAAAAATGCAAGAATTACATTTTTTTATGTTTTTATTTTTGAGAGGTTTTTTTTTTTTTTTTTTTTTTTTTTTTTTCAGTTCTGCTCACCAGACAGACAGAGAGAGACATAGAAACAGAAAGCGAGAAATCACCTCCCAGGTGGGTGGTCACACCGCAATCCCTTCTCCTCCATTCTCCTCTGGGGATCTTGGGCATGCACGCACATGCGCCCGGCATGAGTTTTAAGTCACCAGGTCCGGGACATGAACTGCGGTCGACTACGTGGGAGTCCAGCAACATAGCCATTACGCTAACTGCTGGTTCCCAAGAATTACATATTTTAAGAAATCAATAGGAAATATTTTCTTCTTCTGGAAAAGAATGAGTTAGAACTGAATGGTCTCTGAGTAACATCGAACTTCTGAATTCGGTACCACCTTAACTTATACTTTCACTAGAAAGTAGAACTATCTCCTATCCTACACTCTGCTGGCAGAAAATACAGAACTTTACTAAATTACATCAGGATGACAAATCTCAACACAGTTGGCAATACCATACTGTCCTACTGTGTTTGCTTTCTTGTTTTTTTTTTTTTAATGTTTATTTCACATCTTTTCTATTAAAAATCATTACCTTTCTTCCCCTCTGTCTCCACCACTATTTTCCCCGACTCTCACATAGTCACACGATACATGTTCACCTACACACATTCCCAGGTAAAAATCTTGCATCTCACACTTAATCGACACATGCAATCCTTTCACCAACCAATCTGCCCGTCTACTGCTCCCATGCCATACGTCTACCTTCTTTTGTTATAGGAAGCAAACTCCTATCAAATGTAAATCATGTTGTCCAACACTGGATTCTACTCTTTTTTACTTTCTCAAGGACTTTATCCTATAGTCACTTTCTCCCCAGTTTCATCCTTCATTTCTTCTGTTCTATGGATCACTCCCCCCAGTATACTAACATGTCTTAGACTCTCATATGTTTAAAAGAAGCAACCTCCTTTGAGTGCAAGTATTATTTGGCCATCTGGGATCCAGCCACCTTAACCTCCATTCCACCCACTGGCCCAAGAATACAAGCTTTCTAAAATTGTATTTATAAATAAGGTTACACATTATTCTGTAATCCTAATTATATATCAAATTACAAAATGAGCAATTTTAACAAAATTCATATTTGATAAAATTATATAGAATTAAAATATTTGATAAGTATCATTCAATATTTTTAAAAGATTGAACAAAGGACTTTAAACACAATTTTGCAATGACACATACAATGAAATACATATCAAGCAAGGAAGTGTTACAAAATTAATCATGTGTTGCTGTTGTTGTTTACTTTGTTGTCACTTACTTTTTTTTAAGGCTGTAAAATAGAATTTAAAATGAAAGCGAATGTGGTCGTTGTCCAGCTGTGGTGGCACAGCTGTAATGCAAGGCTCTATCATTCCGAAGTCACCTATGAAGGTACCAGGTTCATATCTCAAGTTCATTCTGTATATGTTGGCACATAGGCACACTTGTCCATGATGCTGGCTGACTGACGCGAGGGGTAGGTTGCAGTAGGAAGACACTGCTGAGGGTCTCTCTTTCTCTCAGAAGAAATAAATAAGCAAACAGAAAGCATTTGATTGAAACCAAACACCAACCACACATACATTCATTTCTTTCTTTTTCTTTTTTTTTTTTTTTGAGAAACACAAAAAATAAATGAAAGGAGAAAGTTCAAGGGCTATCATTTAGACATGCAAGAATGTATTAATTATACCCTGAAACAGGGGGAAGGCATGAGTGACCAGATAAGAGAATAAATTACCATCCAAGACCTAATATTGGTAGTTTCAGAAAGGACTTCCATATATGCAACTAACTGGAATGCGCAGGAGACACAAATACTAGTAACAAGTACAACAATCATTTTTTAATGAAACTACTCTATATAAATTGCTTGGATGAATTTCAGTCTATGAGAAAGAGCCTCGGAACAGTTACACACTAATCTTTATCTGCACACATTGCAGCCAGTGTCTGTGAAGTTGGCTTGCTTTCATTCTTGTGAAGTCACAGTTTCAGGTGGAAAGCTCTGGGAAATAATACAAGAAGACCCTTTTTCCTTCATCTATGTAGACTTAGAATGTGAGGCCATTTTCTACACTTCAGGGGTGCTGTCAGAGATGGCTTTATTAAGGTGTCCCTCCAGAATATACACCCAGATGGCCAGCCAGTCACATAAGTGGAAATAAATTTCCCAGCAATATGGTGTAATTTCTAAGAAGCAATGTGGCAGTGGAATTGAAATGGCTAATTTGGAACAAAGATGTTACATGTCAAGATAGAGAAGGTCCTTCACATATCAACTTAGAAGATCATTAACTGTAGTCATTGTGGAAGAGAAAGGAATTTATCATCAGCAGTTTAATTTTCAAAGGCAAAAACAGGTAAGATGGATATTATTTGTAGGAAAGTTTAGACATGACTAAAGCTATTAGAAGTTAGCCAAATAACCTGAATACTAAACATGCTAATATCTTAGAACATATTTATGAATATAAATGAACAGCATTGATGCATAGATATTATGACCATTTGCCAAAATGATATGGCTAACATTAGCCAAAAACAAACACAAAAATATGGATACCAAAACCAAGAGTAGATATTTCTGGCTGCTACTGTGTATCCACAGTAAGTATTTTAAATGTAAGCTTATTTTAATGGACGTGACACTAATCTGTATTGTGTGTCCATATTAAAGGATGCCCAGTTGTTGCCTTTTCTGCCAAGAAGTCACTAACATTTTTATTGTTCCAATTCTGTTCATTTTCTTCTAAAACTTCCCCTTTTCCATGTCCATTCAGAAATCTACTATCATATGTATATTCCAAAATATTAGTAACCTACCTTTTCTTTTTAATTTGCCATAGAGCAGGTGTGCTCACTAGAGAAAGAGAAAGTGAGGAAGCACCCCTAAGGGGGGTATGGCCATGCCACAATCCCTTCTCTTCCATTCTCTTCTCCAGAAATTTGAATTTCAGCAATCATGCACACAACATCCTATGTATTTTTCAAGCCACCTAGTCCAGGACTTGAACCACAATATAGACTGGTCCACCAACCCACATTTTTAAAAAATTGTTGCTACCTCTGGAATTTCAAATTTCTTTGAAAGTGGTTTTCTCCCAGGGCACTTTAGTGTCAGCATCCCTGATTTCTGTAATAGAACACAGAAGCAAGGGATGGCAGAGACACTGAAATGGCTCTTAGTGAGACTGTGACAAAATTAAGACCAAAGATGTAAAATGGGATTCTATATCCTTGTGTACCGATAACCAAATGCATTAATAATGAGAAACTAAGCCTCCATTTATGATATTATGTATAATGCAACATGCTTAATTTTTCCCCTTTCCACTTACTATTTACTTTTATTAGCTAATTATAGGGCTTTGAGAGTTTTTGTAAAGAGCAGATAATAAAAATTGATTGCAGAGTACTTTGAGAGACTTTCATGAGAGCCACTCTGGAGAACAAAACAGTTATACCCCATGTTCTTTTATGATGTTTCCCAGTAGATTATATATTCCAGAAGAAGTACGTGTGTAGTATAGAGTGAATTCTCGAACATTTTAAAAATGGAATTTAGAATATTGTTCCTTATTTCAATTAAAGATCCTGTAATCACCATGAAATATTATTACAATGGAAGCTATCAAGAACCATGTGGCTCTTGGCCATCATTCTAATTAACCTAAATCATTTAAAGTTTCTAAATAATTTTTGACACATCGGAGAAAACTAGTTGTTCATTTAAAACAGGCTAAAAATATAAGTAATTTTAAAAAAATGAAAACATCTGGAATTTTTATCTGCATAATTATTCAAGAGTGGAGAATTACATTATTTTCCTGAAGTATTTGTATGTTTTCTATTATGGGCCTATATAATTTATGGACCATTAAAATATAGCTGATTATATAACTAATTGGTTCCTCCACATGCTAATCAGTTTTAATTAATAGCGTTTGTAGGCTAATGTAATTTTGATGTAGGTCTTTGGATGCTAACGAAATAAAAAGTAATTAAACTCTGGTTACATCAAGAAAAAAAGCATGTAATAAAATTTCTTGAGAAGCTAACATTTAACAGATATACAATGCTAATGTTTAGGTTTTAGAAAATCAAGGACCATTCTTAGTTCTTACATATATTTATTTGAGACCCATTAATCAAATAGTTTGTACCTTACTTTTTTCTATTGAGAGACTATGATAATGCATTAGAGCATCTCGCAAAGTCATGATTAAGCAAGGAGATTAACTGAGAAATGCGCTAGATGAAATAGAAAGCATGTCTTCTGCTTTTTCAAGTTAGCCTGTCTTCCATTCACTGTGTAGGTGCTTGCTGCTGTACAGTTGAACTGATCTAGACAGGCACTGCTTCTAACCCGTTTCTAATCTTTCTACTGCTGAGGAAGCTTGTCATTCCTCTGCTTCCGGTCTAACTTCGCTGGTCTGCTTGACAGTCTACCCTACTTTCCCAGCTACACCTTAACTGTTGCTTTTTGCCTAGGGATGTATTTTTCTTGTCTCTCCGGTCATTTTACCTTTCACTGAGTAATGCATTTAGCTCAACTTCCTGTGGGTGGTGCTCTTGCCTGAGTCTTCCCAGCCTGAAAGCAGGACCCAATCTCTGCTTCTCCTGTCTGTCAATGGGGCCCTGCAGGATCAGCTTTACTCACAGGTGAAGGATATGATATGGTGTGGTTTGAAAGGCACCACGCCTGCCAGCCAAAAACTCCCTGGCAACCTACCTGAAATTCCAGCCAAAGATCATTAGTGTTGCTCCTTAAAATAATTTTCTTGTTTTGAATATGATTCTCTCTACCCTTCTTTCCAACTATCCCTCTTGAAATAACTTTCTTACACGATTACTGAAAACGCAAGATTTCCTAAGATTTCAACAACTATATGATAAAATAGACAATGCTTAGTACACAGGGTTTTTGTGTCTCCTGTAATCAGTTGTGTTCCTTTTATTCTACTTTAGCATTTAGAAAAAAAATTTTTTTTAAAAGTTGGCCTTCTTGGGCCAGGTCTTAGTATGATGATTAAAGATGCTGGATCCCACATGGCCAACTGAGTGGTTCGAGTCCTAGACTCAGTGGCTTGAGAAATACACAGGGCACATGAGTATGCATGCCCAAAATCCTGAGCAGAGAATAGAGAGGCCATACTAATTGTAGTATGGCCATCCACCCATGAGGTGATTTCTCACTTTCTTTTTCTCTGTCTCTCTCTGTCTCTGTTTGTCTCTCTCACTCTTATCTCTCTCTGGCAAGCACAAAAGCCCTATAGCAAAAGCAAAAAAAAAAAAAAGTTGGCCTCCTCACTAAGGGCAAGGGGTCATATACACAGGGGTTATAGTAACAGAAGCAATGCTAACTATAACCAGGATAAGAAAATCCAAGGAGACACCCATGAGATAGCGTCTAGACAGAGCATCATCAGATTACTCTGCTCTCTAAAACCCAAGGATGTTCTGAGCTTTTCTTTGAGGTTGTTTTCCTTTTGAATGCCTTCTGAGTAAGGATGGATTTGGGAAGATAGAACACATGAATTAATGAAAATGTCATCAAAAGTACATTTAGTAATTAACTAAGCTATTTATAATACACCAGCACTTCCTGGAATAAAGAGAGACAGACCTATTGGTGCTAATTTGGGGTGGGGAGAGATCAACAGAATTAAAGGAGAGCCAGGTCAGCCGAGGTAACCTATTGTGTTCAAGGATTCAACCAGAAGTAAATATGGGAATATGGTGTGATTGTCTGACATGTTAGGAAGGAATCTTCAAAAAGGCCAAAAGATGCAGAAAGGAAAAACAGAAGAGACCGAAGGATGTTAACCAACTTTGCCCAGGACTTAACAGTTAAATTGTTCTGAAAATATGTGTTCTTGCTCCTTACAGAACAGAGGGAGCAATCATGGAGATGTACCCAATAGGAAGATGATTTTTATAAAGAATAATTAATACCCCGTGGCCTAGATCCCACATCGCCCATCAAGGTCTTGGTAGCTTGAGAAGTGCAGCAGGCACACATATGTGCACACGTGCCCCAGATCCTGAAAGGACAGCAAAGCGGAGAATGTGGCATAACCATGCTCCTCCGACGGGTGCTTCCTCCCTCTGCTTCCCTCTGTCTCTCTTTTCTCTGGCCAATACATGTACCCATTGGCAATTTTTTTAAAAAATTAAGAATAGTTAGTGCCTATGAAGCAGGCCAGCTTAAGGTGTAGCAGGACTGCAGCCATTTTGAAATTAAGAATGTCCTCTAACGGGAACCAGCAGTTAGCGTAATGGCTATGTCGCTGGACTCCCACGTAGTCGACCATGGTTCGCGTTCTGGACCCGGTGGCTTAAATCTCACGCCGGGCGCGTGTGCGTGCGTACCCAAGATCCCGAGAGGAGAATGGAGAAGAAGGGATTGCGGCGTGACCATCCCCCCTGGGGGGCGATTTCTCGCTTTCTGTCTCTCTGTCTCTGTCTGTCTGGCGAGCGCACGCGCCCTATAGTGAAAACCTCTCCAAAAAAAAAAAAAAAAGAATGTCCTCTTGGTACTTGAGTCTGACCAACTGCTGAGTCATAGAGAGGTCTGTTTGAGGAATGGTCAGGTGAAAAACCAAGAATCAGTACTTAAAGGAATCAGGATAGTTACTCAGGAGAAAGCCATTGATTGATTCTAATTGTAGTAAGGAATGATTTGTACATGTATCTTATATCTCGGACCTCTAAACACTGAGAATATGTTGAGCTTTTCGAGACAGTTTGGTGGTACTTGTTGCCTGTCTCCCTGTAACAGGCTACAGAAATAAACTCCCTTCTCAATCCTCTGCCTGTTGTTTTGCCGACCACAAGCAGTAGACATACGTAGTTGGCTGGTGACACCTACTCTCAGGCCAGCCCCATAGAGTCATGGGCCACAAAACAACATTTCCATCAACAGTGGACTACATAGACAGTAGCTGGTCCCCTAAGATGACATGGAGCTGAAAAATTCCTATCACCTGTAGCCGTAGTAATGTCATAGCACAATACATTACTCTTGTGTTGATGACGATGCTGACGTAAACCTGCCCTGCCAAGCCTTTCAAAGTATGGCACACACGCTCTTGTATAGAACATAATATGTGGTGATAAATGACTATTTTCCTGCCTTAGGTACTTACTATCATCATTATTTTAGCAGGTACTCCTTCTAATTATAAAAAAAAAAGTCGACTTAAAATGCTATGCATGTTACCCCAGCAGTAGCCTCACTGTGTATCTTTTGTTTATCAAGTTTCCTGATTACATCATTTTCTCCTATGCATCATTTAATCTCATGTTGTTTTGTTCACCATCGTCATTCCAATGGGACAAGATGTGGAAGAGGAACACAGTGATATTGATGATCTTGACACTGTGTAGGTTTAGGCAAATGTGCACATTTGAATCTTTTATTTTTCTTTTTAAGTTTAAAAAGTTTTTAAAAATTCAGGGCCAGCAGTTAGCATAATGGCTATGTTGCTGGACTCCTATGTAGTCGGCCACAGTTCAAGTCCCAGACCCGGTGGCTTAAAACTCACACCAGGCACATAAGCGTGCATGCCCAAGATCCCGAGATGAGAATGGAGGAGAAGAGATTGTGGCGTGGCCATCCCCCCTGGGGGGAGATTTCTTGCTTTCTGTCTCTCTGTCTCTCTCTGCCTTTCTGGCAAACGCACGCACCCTATAGCAAAAACCTCTCAAAAAAAAAGTTCTAAAAAATTTGATAGAATAAAAGCGTATCTAGTAACGATATGAAGAAAACAGTTTTGTACTCTGTACATTGTACTTGTGTTTTAAACTGAGTGTTAATACAACAGTTAAAGAGCTTTCAAAAATTTAAAAGTTTAGGAACCAGCAGTTAGTGTAATGGCTATGTCGCTGGACTCCCATGTAGTCGACCATGGTTCGCTTTCTGGACCCGGTGGCTTAAAACTCACGCCAGGCGCGTGTGCGTGCGTGCCCAAGATCCCGAGAGGAGAATGGAGGAGAAGGGATTGCAGCGTGACCATCCCCTCTGGGGGGTGATTTCTCGCTTTCTGTCTCTATGTCTCTCTCTGTCTGTCTGGCGAGCTCACGCGCCTTATAGCGAAAAACCTCTCCAAAAAAAAAAAAAAATTTTTTTTAAAGTTTGAGGGACCACCAGGTGGCAGAATGGTTACATCGCTGGACTCCCATGTAGCTGACTGCAGTTCGAGTTCGAACCCAGTGGCTTAAACCCTATGCGGACGTGTGTACACGTGTGTCCAAGATCCCAAAAGGAGAATGGAAGAGAAGAGAAGGGATTTCTGCATGACCATCCCCCTGGAGAGTGATTTCTCACTTTCTGCCTCTCCGTTTCTCTTTGTGTCTCCAGCAAGCATAACTGCCCTATTGAAAAATCTCTCTTAAAAAAAAAAAATTGAAGTTTGTAAGTTAATAAAAGACAGAAAGCTAAGACTAATTACTAAAAAAATAAATAAATAAATTTAGTCTACAGTGTTTTTAAAGTCAACAGCAGTGTCAGCAATGTCCTAGACTCTCACATGCACTTACAACTCAGTCACTGACCTACCCAGAGCAATTTCCCATCCTTCCAGCTCTATTCATGGTAAGTACGCTATATAGGTGGCATCATATTTTTATTTTTCATACTTTTTTTTCAGTTTTGCTATAAAGCATGTGTGCTTACCAGAGGAGGGGTTGGTGAAAGTCAGAAACAGCCCTCACCACCACCACGCTGGAGAGATGCCACTTTGCAATCCCTTCTCTAGTCTCCTCTTCGGATTTTGAGCATGCAGACACAGGCACCTGGCATGATTTTCAAGCTGCGGGGTCCAGGACTCGAGCTGTGCAGTCAGCCATGTGGGATCTTATGCCTTAACCTCTATGCCACTTACTAGCCCGATAGTGTGTTTGTACCTTTTCTGTTTAGATATATTTAGATACACAAATACTTGTCGTTGTTACACGCGCCTACCGTATGCAGCACAGTAATAAGCCGTACAGGTTTGTAGCCTAGGAGTAATCAGCTATACCATATACCTAAGTGAATAGTAGACTATACCGTCTCGGTTTGTGTCAGTGCACCCTACAGTATCCATATGATGATGGAATCACTTAACTATGCATTTTCAGAACATATTCCCATTGCTAAGCCATACATAACTGCATTTGCATGACCCAGAGTCTACTCTCCTTTCTACTCTCTCCATGGTGCATTTACATATGAACACCTACACCCCAAGATTTAATGTAAGTTCAGCCCTATCCTGACCATACCTCACGCAGAGTCATATACCTGCAGCAGTGACAGGCCCATGGAGGCCATGTTGAAAAGGAATTCTGGGGTCGTGGGCACCCAAAGCTTTGCTTAGAAGGAGCTTGTTTCACATGGGAATGTTCTTTTGGTCACTCGAATGTCTCAAAGATAAAGAAAGGTACACTTAAAAATACAGAACGAGGACTGCTCCTCATCTCCAACTCTCTGTGTGGGAGGCATAGTGCCTCTGAGCAGGGCTGAAGCATCGACAACTGCACCAAAGGGCAGGTTATACAACGGCCTATGTCTCATCATTTGTCTGTACCTTCTTCAGCTAAGAACATTTGTAGTGACTACTGGCTACCACCAAATCGTTCTCCATGTGCTTTGTCACTTTTTTTCTTGAAAAGGGGAGGGAAAAAATAGAAGAACAGATGGAATCAGATCTAACAGTCTTGCAAGGATAGGAAATGATCTCCCTTCTGTACAGATTAGAAGAAATTTCCAGCCACTTACAAGTTGTGATACCCTAGCAAAGTTGCTGTTATGCTGTACACATACACACACACACACACACACACACACACACACACACATGCACAAATTTTCATTTAAGTGATTTTCAATTTAATGACATTTACAAGATCTTATTAACAACATTTAGAAAAATAGTGGCCATGTCAGTGGGTGAAGCAGGGTTATATTTAAAAACATGCAAATATGGGTGAGAATTCTAATTTCTTTGAGAAAATGGTTCTCAGTCAAATGTTTTCATCTCTGCTCTTTGGATCACAGCATAATAATGTTTCGATCTCAAATTTCATGTTTCTATTTACAAACAAGGAAACTGACTGCAATCCAGCGAGTTTAGACACCTTGAACATAGTACATGCTTAAAAGTATTTGTTGAATAGAGAAAATATTATCCAAGGCAGAGCCAGTGGTAGAACTAGTGATAGTAACTAGAAAGATTCCTGGTTCCTGGTCAATTGTTTTTCACAGTCGTACTATTAGCAATTATGCTAACACATAATCCTGGTCATGGAGATTCACAAGCCAACGTGTGAAGGGAGGGGAGAAAACAAAAAATAAAATAAAATAAAATAAAGTAAAACAATAAACTGCCAATCAGAGGGCTGTGCAAGTGACAAAGTGGTTAAGGTGTTGGACTCCCTCGTGGCCAACAACAGTTCGAGTCCCAGAAAGGCTTGAAACTCACACTGGGCACCTGTGCATGCATGCTCAAAATCCCGAGGGTTTGATAGAGGAGAAGGGATTGCAGTGTGGCCATCCCCCTGGGGGGTAATTGCTCACTTTCTCTATCTCTTCCTGTGTCTCTGACAAGTGCACACACCCTATAGCAAAAGTCTCTAAAAATAAGGCAAAACTGCCAATCAGAGAAACAGGTTCCTGTGTGCTTCTAAATAAGGGGACTGTAGTGCCAGATCTTTCAGGGCCAGGACAAAATGCCCTTTAAGGACTTAATGCTCCATAGGCACAAGATTGGCAAAGAGGAAGTCCTTACCTTCTGCCAAATGAACTTATAGAAATTAGTTTAGCCTTTTTAGCCCAGGTACACACAAAAAAGAAGGGGCCAGCAGATTGTGTGGTGGTCAAGGCGCTGGGCTTCCACATGGCCAACCACAGTTCAAATCCGGCCCCTGATGGCTTACTTTCTCACTTTTTCTCTTTGGTCAAATTAAAAAAAAATAATAATAAAACTAATAAAATAATTCTTTTTTTAAAAAAAAGGAAGGAAAAAAAGAAGAAATAAAACCTATAGAAAAGATATTGAAGTATATCCCAGATCTTTTCCCCTAATGAGTTACTGAACAAAAAAATCTGACCTACATTAATTGCCTACATACCTCAGCAAATGGCATGTAATTTTATTTTACAGTATCAAGTATTTTATCTAAAATCAGTAGTTAATTGAGACAGAGAACTGGAATTCAGTAAATCTTCTATTAACATCACATTGTTTTAAAAAATAATACAACTGCAGATCTGCTGAAAGGATGGAGTCATTCCATACCAAACCAATGTTCCAAATGTAATTTCATCTGCTTGATACTTTGACATTTTAGGTCTGAAAAAGCACAGGGTGAAAGATGGCAAAGAGCAGGGAAATTTTAGTTCAGAAGTGCAACAGCTCATTGAGCATAGAGCTTTACCAAAGCAGAAGCCAAAACCACTGTGACTAATACAGTTTTCAGATCTGCTAAGTAGAAAGGCTCACAGGCAAAAAAGAGACAAGAGGCAAACAGAACTGGGCTCCTACGCCAGCTCTTCGGTATTTTGATGTGATGCCCTAAGATTATTTTCGTATCTGGGTAACAGTGATAGGTGGTAAATGTATAATTCATTGCAAAGATAATATTTTCTGAAAATAGCATTTTCTACTGAGATATCAACAACAACAACAAAAAAATAGATGTAAGGGTTACACCAACTGTTTCTCAGGATAGGGTGCACCTGTTTTAAAATTAAAAAAAAAGGTCTAAAGAATTTGTTCTCCTATTTCGCATGCCTTGACCTTTTCAACTGTTAACTTTACAATGCTAAAAAGTGACAAAGTTTAAAGAAATCTATATTTTAGAAATGTATTAGACATTTGTTCATCCAGACCAAATAAAGCTCTCTTCAAAAACACAGCCTAAAATTTTACCTTATTTGGGGGTTGGCAGATGGTGTGGTGGTTAGGGGCACTGGACTCTCACATGGCCGACCATGGTTCGAGTCCCAGACCTGATGGCTTGCTTTTTCACTTTCTCTCTCGCTCTCATTCTGTCCCTCTCTGGTCAAATTTTTAAAATAATAAATAAAGTTAAAATGAAATACTTCTTTAATTTTTTTTTAATTTACCTTATTTTATACAGGTATAACAGGAAAATCCCTGTTGAAAGGACTAGATACTATTATTAAAACTGTGCAAGTGTTGTTTTAGAAATAATTTGTTTTTATTAGAGTTTTGTTGAAATGCAATTCACGTACTATACAATTTACAAATGCAGGGTGTATAATTCAGTCGTTTTTAGTATAGTCGCAGAGTTACGCAACAAATCAACATAACCAGTTTTGGAACATTTTATCATTTCACAAAGAAACTCTGTACCCTTTAATTATCACCTTCAACACACCTACACTCTCACCCCCCAGCCCTAGGCAATCACTATTCTAACTTCTTGTCTCTGAAGATTTGCCTGTTTTGAATATTTTATGTAAGTAGATTCTCTTAGGTGCTTTTTCTGACTGATCTATTAATCTTAGCATTTTTTTGGGTGGGGGAGAGGTTTTTTTTTTTTTTTTTTTTTTTTTTTTTTTTTTTTTTTTTTTTTTTTTTTTGGGGGTTTTTTTTTCCCGCAAAAAAAAGAAGA
>NW_006159811.1:3193333-3219402 GCF_000334495.1 Tupaia belangeri chinensis
ACATGGGAGTCCAGTGACAAAGCCATTATGCTAACTGCTGGTCCCAATCTTGGCATATTTTAAAGATTTATCCATAGGATCACATGCATCAATACTTTATACTTACTTTTGGCTGAATAATAATTTATTATATAGATAACACCAGCTTTGTTCATTCATTCATCAGTTGGTGGATATTTGGGTTATCTTCAGCCTTTGACTATTATGAATAATGCTATTACAAACATTGGTGTACAAAGTTTTGTATACACACACACTTTCATTTTTTTTTTCACACTTTCATTTCTGAGAGTAGAATTGCTGAGTCAACTCGTAGCCCTGTATGTAAACTTCTAAGGACCTGCCACACTGCTTTCCAAAGTAGCTGCATTAATTTACAATCCCACTAGCAATTGTATGGTGGTTCTAATTTCTTTGCATATTCGTCAACACTTGCTATTATCTGACTTTATTATAGCTATCCTAATAAATGTGAAATGGTATCTCATTGTTTGTTTTTAATTTGCCAAAGAACACATGCACTCACTTTACGGAAACAGAGAGAGAACTAGAAAGCATCCCCACAGATGGCATGGTCACACCACAATCCTTTCTCCCCTATTTCTCCTTCTTTTCAAGACTTTGAATGCGCACTCACATGCACACACACATGTGTGTCTGGCATGTTTTACAACACAGTTTCAGCACTGGCACCACACAGTTGGGCACAGGAGATCCCCCCATCTTAACTACCATGCCATTGGCTGGCCCTCATTGTGGCTTTGATGTGAATTTCCCTGATGAATGAAAATACTAAATATATTATATTTTTATATAGCTACTGGTCACTGTACGTCTTCTTTGAAGAGAGGTGCCTTTACAGCTTTTGCTCATTTTTTAAACTGGGTTATTTGTCTTTTTATTAAAGTAGAAGAGTTATTTTTATATTCTAGATATAATCCTTATCAGATACATGATTTGCAAATAACTTCATTCACAGGGTAAACTTTCCACCTTTTTGATAGTGTCCCTTCAAAAACAAACAAGTTTTTAATTTTTCTTCAGGTCATTTAATGTTTTGCTTTGTGACATGTATGCTTTGGGTAACATGTCTAGGACACCACTGCCAAATACAAGGTTATGAAAATTTAGCCTTATGTTTGCTTCCAAGAATTTTATAGTTTTGGCCTTTATATTTAATTCTTTGATATATTTTCAGTTTGCTTCATATGGGATATGAGGTAGAAGTTCAACTTCATTCTTTTTCCTCTAGCTTTCCAGTTTTCCCAGAAATATTTATTGAAAAAAAAAATCTTTCCTCATTGAATTGTCTTGGCATCCTTACTGAAAAGTTATTAAGTACAGACATATCACCTTGTTTTTGGACTCTCAATGCTATTCTCTGATCATTGTACTAATTTGCAAGATTGGGAAGTGCACATCCTCCAACTTCATTGTTCCTTCTAAAACTTGCTTTAACTATTCTGGGTTCTTGGAATTTCCATAAGCATTTTAGGACCAGGTACCACAAGAAGCCAACTGGGATTTTCATAGGAGTCGTGTCACATCTATAAATCAATTTGGGGATATTACCATCTTAACAATATTAAGTCTTCCAATCTATGAATGCAGAATGTATTTGTATGTACTTGAATCTTCAGTTTCTTTCAACAATGTTTTGAGTTTGGGGAGTAGAAGTTTTCCATTTCTTTATTTTTAAGAATTATTTATTTAATTCCATTTGTTATTATTTTTTAAAAGAATTATTTTATTTAATTTTATGTATATTTATCATTTTTTAAAAATTTGACCAGAAAGGGACAGGGGTAGAGGAAGTGAGAAAGCAAGTCACCAGGTCCAGGACTCAAACTGCGGTCAGTCATGTGGGAGTCCAGAGACTTAACCACCACATCATCTGCCAGCCCCAGTAGTATTAATTTTAATTTGACCAGAGAAAGGAAGGGAAAGCAAGAAAGCAAACTGACAGGTTCAGGACTCAAACCATGGTTGGCTATGTGGGAGTCCATCACTTTAACCACCACATCACCTGCCAACTCCTGCATTTCTTTCATTAAATTTATTCCAAAGCATTTTATCCTTTTTGATGTTATTGAATATAAAATGGTTTTCTCAATTTCATTTGTGGATTGTTCATTGCATGAGTATGGAAATATCATTGGTTTTTACATATTGTTCATGTATAATAACTGGCTGAAGTTATTCATTAGGCCTAATAGTTTTTAGTGGATTACTTAGAATTTACTATATTTATATCATCATGACATCTCAAATAGAGATTTTTTTGCTTCTTAATAATGATTTTTAAAATAATAATTTACCAGGACCAGCAGTTGGCATAATGGCTATGTTGCTGGACTCCCATGCAGTCGGTTAGAGTCCTGGACCTGGTGGCTTAAACTCACGCCAGGCATGTGTATGTGTGCGTGCCCAAGATCCCGAGAGGAGAATGGAGGAGAAGGGATTGTAGTGTGGTCATAACCCCGGGGGATGATTTCTCACTTTCTGTCTCTCTGTTTCTCTCTGTATTTCTGGTGAGTATATATAATAATTTACCATACTTTAGCCTTAAGTGAGACAGCTGAATGTACTATATTCAGATATAAAAACTTATATACTTATCTGGATATTTTACCCTGGTGAAGTCTTGTTTTCATAAATATATGATTATCTCTGCTAAAACATTTTTCTTCTCTTTTTGTGTTCTATTATTTACTATAAATTGTTTGAACTACTTTTTCCTTTAACTGCTTTACTTTTCCACAGAAAACTGCTATTTGTCTGCCAAAATAAGATATTATTACCATTTATTCTGATGAAATTGCATTATCTAACCAATCACAGGGTCAATATTCACTTACTGAGTCAATCAAATAATTTTATTATAAAATTATTTTACATAGTAATCAAAAATACAGAATATTGTTATCTCATGGTAGCAGTAAGTTTGTAGCAATATGAAGACTACAACACTCTGCCTACAAAAGGCCAGGTAATTCTTAATGTATGTGTACCCCATGTGATAAAATGTAAATACTGGCCACATAAAGGCTACTTTCCCTCTATATATGGAAAACTGCTCTTTGGATCACTTTGTAACACAGTGAATTTTTAAAAAGTAGAGGGGAAGCAGGTGGTATGGTGCTTAAGGCACTAGACTCCCACATGGTTGATCATGGTTCAAATCCCAGACCCGATGGCTTAAAACTTATTCCAGGCACATGTGCATTTGTGCCCCAAAATCCCAAGAGGAGGGTGGAAGAGAAGAGACTGCAGCATACCCATCTCCCCTGGGGGATGATTTTTCACTTTCTGTCTCTGCCTTTCCAGTGAGCACACAAGCCCAAGGGGGAAAAAAAAAAAAACTCTCAAAGAAGAAGAAAAAAAAAAAATCTACGAGCGTCTGGCATGAGACTGATAGCAAAGTAATAAAAATTAGTCAAGAATTATACAACTGATTCTGGGAACACTATGAAGCTTTCAACATGTCTCTCTATTTCTGTCCAAAATCCATCTATCATCCACATATGGTTGTCTTCATTAAAATTATGTATCTGAGGCACTCATCAAGTATCTTAGCTGACGTGTTAGTGTTTTGCCACAGAGGGAACTGAGTTCAGGGGCAACCTCTTGACCCTGGGCTATGACCTCCAGAATCCAGGGGCTGTTGCAAGGAGTATGGCCATAAAGTTTCTCCATGGAAATACTGTCCTTTTAAAGGGCTTTTGTCAGGAAGATAAATGAAAGAGAGAGACATACACACAGATACACTGACAAATAAAACAACATTCAGAGAAAGAAAGAGATGCGACACTTAGGGTGACATGAAAACCCCTCACCAGAAGGAATAAAATCAGCACTGTTAGATATTTTGCATCATGTTCTCCTATAAAGGAAATAGATGTTATTGCAGGCAAGACTTAAGCAATTAGTCTTCTATTCTGGCTGATCGTATTTCATATTTTTAACAATGACCTACTCACATCATTTTTTTAAGACCAGGCTCTAACTGTTATAAAAACAATTATTGAATATATATTAACATTTGGCAGAGTTGATAGTCTAAGTTATCATTAATCATAATAAAACACACCACAAGAATGCTTATTTACAAGTGACTTATCCGAACATGCCCTCATAAATGGTATTTAAATATGTTGATTTTAATCTCGATGAAGCACTGAACTATCATATTAGGACAGAGCTAAGAAAATCTATCTAAAATTGACTCTAGAGCCTTAGCTGTTAATCAGGATGACCTGAATTTGAATCTTGGATCTTCTATTCTGTGGTTGTCACACTAGGCAAATCGCGAAAGCTAAGTCTGTTCTCTTAGTTGTAAACTAGGAGTAATAAAACTACTTAGCTTATGAGATCTTCTAGAGAGTTAAATAAGAAAATGCACATGGGAAAATTTAGCACAATGCTTGACACATAGTAAGCTCTCAAATCGATTCTGAATTCCAGCCCTGTTCTTAAACCTACCTACCTAAAAACACACAATTTACATGCATTATACTCATTAATTTTCTTCATAATTAGGACCTAATAGGAATATACTACAAGTTTCTCATTTATAACACAATCATTGATAATGCTTACTATTGAAATTAATGGAGTACTTTAAGTTTAATATATACATATACACACAAATGTGTATGTATATATTATATACATATATGATTTTTAAGCTTTCCTACCCTAACATTCAGTTTATCAATTCCTTTACTTCCAGGAAGGCAGTATTCCCTGAGTGGAAGATAAGAACAGAAAAACCACAGTCTGCACTGAACCATATGTTCACATTAATTTAACAGCTGCTACGGTGTTTAGGCTGGGTCTTTTTCAGAGACACTAGGCACACACCAGATGAGATATGGCAATCCCACTTCATCTATGCATTGCCTGCAGAGCTTAACATAGTACCTAGGACATAGGAGGAGTTCAAAAAGAGTTCAATAACCAATAAATACACCTGCTAATGAAAAATAAGAGGGGATAAAGCGGAAAAAAAGCTAATTATTGGGACCAGTAGGTGGTGTGGTGGTCAAGGCACTGGACTCCCACACGACCGACCACAGTTCAAATTCTGGGTCTGGTGGCTTGCTTTCTTGTTCTCTCTCTCTCTCTTTTTCTCTCTAGTGAGTTCATGTGCCCTACAACAAACTTAAAAATAATCTAAAAAAACTATTACAAGGAAAAGGTCTTATTGAATATGCCATAAGCCAATATAAAATATTGTACATTTTTAAATATGTTGATATTAATATATTGGTACTGACATAATTTATAAATAAATACATAAAGTTGGAGGGAATTTATTTATTAACGGGGTTGATTTTAAAAGGTACAGAGACTCAGGAAGGAGGGTGGATGTGCTGAAATATTGCTCATCCATCTCCCTACCCATCTATCTACCTATGGATCCATTCACCTTTGTTTTAGCTGGAAATTTCTGTCCTGAAATTTTCGTTGTTTGTATCCAGATATGATGGAAGACTGAATATTAGTGGAATTGTAAATATAGTATATATGTAATATATATTATAAAGACATTATAACATGTATTATAAATACACATAAGATATAAATTGAAAAAGATAAGATAAAATGTAATTCAGTTTTAAATAAGTTATTTACCACTAGTTAAATTTGAATTATTTTTGTCACTAATAGGATTTTAATTTTTAAATTAAATTTATTTATTTATTTATTTATTTATTTATTTTTAATTTGACCACAGAGAGACAGAGGGAGAGGGGGAAAGTGAGAAAGCAAGATGCCAGGTCCAGGACTTGAACCACAGTTGGCCATGTGTGAGTCCAGTGCTTTAACTATCATGCCACCTGCTGGCCTCACTAATAACATTTTTATGGTGACTAATAAGATTGAATGTTTTGTTTGTTTTTTCCTTTTATTTTTTATTTCATTTTTTATTTTTTTGCCAGAGGGCATATGTATGCACAGGAGCATTTGAGAAAGACAGAAAGAAAACATCCTCCAACAGGTCTGTTCATGCTGCCATCATTTTACCTCCATCACTTCACCCTATGGGGACCCTGGGCATGTGTGCTCGTGCCCACTGTGTATTTCAACTTGCCAGGACTGGGATTCAAATCTTGGCTGGCCATGTGGGATATGGCTCCCTCTGCACTATGCTTAACTGCACCACTAGAGGGCTGGCCCTGATTTTTTTTTTTAAAGTAGCTATTTTTATTATTATCATCCATGATTGAGTGTGTGCTTGTGCATGTGAGAATGAGAGAGAGAGAAATGAGAGAGAGATGAGCACCTTCCACAGAGTAAGGGCACGATCCCCTCTTCAGTCCTCCATCTTTCAGGTCTTGGACACCAGTGAATGTGCCCGGTGTGTTTCAGGCCGGCCAGGCCAAGGCTTTAAACCACATTCACCAGGTAGAATCCAACTTCTCTTGAACAGCACAGTACTGCGCCACCACAGAGCCAACCTGGTTATTTTTTAATATACTTTAGTTTAACCCTTTGTGGTACATTGACAGCCATGCTTCTAAATTTGCTGTGTTTCAGTATGTGGATTAAGAGGGCTATTATAACCCAAAAAATTCTCTTCACTAGCTACGTAGATCTAAATGAGAGAGTGTAATGTTGTATCTGCTTATTGACGCACAATACCATTTTCCCATTCCATCTGCCAATGACGTAAAGCATTTCTGTTCAAATCCAGCTAATAATTTATATCTTTAATTGGTTATTCTTTTATGCTAATTAGAAGGTGCTGTGCATCTTTATCTAAGGAGCATCTCATTTTCCCTGATCCAGTAGTTCCTAATCCACCCTTTAGTGCTGGGTCATGTGACTGCCTCCAAGACTAAGTGTTAGTAAAGAGAAAGGAAAAATGGTTTTTCTAAAGAGGCTGCAAATATGAATATATGTACAAGTATATATATATATGTGTGTGCGGGTATCATATTTTGTTAAAATCACATGAACAAAAATTGGCATTTGTTAATTGAGCTGTGTATCAACAAAAATAGAAATTTACATGAAATTCAGGACCAGCAGTTGGTGTAATGGCTATGTTGCTGGACTTCCATGTTGTTGACGGCGGTTCAAGTCCCAGACACGGTGGCTTAAACTCACACCGGGCACATGCGTGTGCATGCCCAAGATTCCGAGAGGAGAATAAAGGAGAAGGATTGCAGCGTGGCCATCCCCCTTGAGGAGTGAGTGATTTCTTGCTTCCTGTCTCTGTGTCTTTCTGGTGAGCACACAAACCCTACAGCAAAAACCTCTAAAAAAAAAAAAAATTACATGTAATTCAAACGAGCTCTTCCAGTTTGATTGTAGAGGTATATCATTAGGTTTCCAGGAAAGTCATGACATATTTTCCTATGCAAAAATGCATCATGACTGGGACCAGCAGTTAGCGTAATGGCTATGTGACTGGACTCCCACATAGTCGACTGCAGTTCACGTCCTGGACCCAGTGGCTTAAAACTCACTCCGGGCGCATGTGCATGCGTGCCCAAGATCCTGAGAGGAGAATGGAGGAGAAGGGATTGCGGTGTGGCCATCCCCCCTGGGGGGTGATTTCTCGCTTTCTGTCTCTCTGTCTGGCGAGCACATGCGCCCTATAGCGAAAACCTCTCCAAAAAAAAAAAAAAAAAAGAAATGCATCATGACTTTTGCAACGACCCAATAGAATAAAAGACAGAGAAGAAAGGAGGAAGAGAAAAAGATGGGGGAAAGAGATCTTGTTATATGACAGCAAAAGGATTATTTACAACACGAAATGTAAGAGGGCTAGAGTGCAGGGGACATAAACATAGAGGCCATACCGGTCTCCTTCCTAAGTACTCCATTTAGAACCTGATCCTTGCATGGTTTCCAAACCCAGCCGTTGAAACCAGCCATGATGAATGGAGCGTAATAATTGTGTGATACGCTTCATATGGTACCTTTCAGAATGGCATCCTATCTGGAGCATCATTTACAAGAGCAGAAGAATGTGCTGCCACCAGGCCTTCTCAGTCTCAGCTTATCAACTGGCTTCACAATAGAAAAGGAATCACGAAATCAAATGTAGCACATCTAACCGTGGCCTGAAACAAATGCATCCCGCGAAGCATCCTACTTTCTGTGGGCAATTCCATTTCTTTCATGAAAACTTGATTTCACAGGTGTTTTACCGGGTCGCTCCTGGTGTCTTTTGTGATTTTTACAGATGGAAGAGATAAAGTGGATCCTCTCAGTTCACAGCATGAACATAATTCTAGCAATTTTCACATTTCCCTTAGAGCATCCGTTTTATTTATTCAAAAGTGAAAGGTTAATCTTAATAAATGAAAAAAAAAAAAAACACTACAGGAAGAACATTCAGGGATTGAGATCTGTGATGGGCAATGTGGTCTTTGAAAAATACATAAATGTTTAACTGGTCACTTGGCATAAGGCAAACAAAACACTATGAACAAAGCTTCTATTTTGGAGCTAGGAGGATGCCTATTGAGCAGTACAGGTAAAGAAACAGGCCCAGAGCATTTGAGTTGTTTGACCCCATTGTGGAGCTTGTGAATGGCCAGGCAGGCGCTCCATTGCAGATTTCTCACTCTGAATCCAAAGCACTTTCCATGAACTCGTGCTACTCTCTCCTTACCCAGATAGATGCAAAAAGGGCAATAGATTTGGTGTAAGGAGAGACAGCTCTACTTCCCCGCGGGCCAAGCAGCCCTGTAAAAGCAAGGTGACATAGGTAACAGGTCATGCTAGGAACATGACAGTGACCAGGCAGCCTAGGGAGTCTTCTCATTGTGTCAGAAATTCTGATAACTCAGCTAAACGGTAGCTATTGTCATTCAGTATTTAACTGAATTGTGCTTTCTGAAAGTATGACTCACCTCTGTGGTAGTTTTAGTTTTGCAGTGTTCCAAGCCTGAAGTCTTTACAACAGCAATTTGTGTGTGTGTGTGTGGTTTTTTTTTTTTGACAGGTCTCGCTATGCCTCAACCCTACTGCCTCAGTCTTCAGAGTAGCTACAGGCACACACCATGACAACTAGCTTTTAAGGTGGACAGGAAATCAAACTAGACCTCCCTTTATTTTTTTATTTTATTTATTTATTTATTTATTTTGCTTTAGGGCACGTGTGCTCACCAGAAAGACAGAGACAGAGAGACAGAAAGCAAGAAAGCACCTCCCAGGGGGGATGGCCATGCCACAATCTCTTCTCCTTCTTCTCCTCTCGGGATCTTGGACTAGCACGCACATTTGCCTGGCATGAGTTTAAGCCACTGGATCTGGGATTCAAACAGTGGTCGACTACATGGGAATCCAAAGACATAGCCATTATGCCACTGCTGGACCTGAGAATTTTTTAAGCAGTTTTTGCCTTAGTGCACTTGCCAGAGAGAGACAGAGACAATAAGAAGGAAAATGAGAAATCACTCTCCCAGGGGGGATGGCCATGCCACAATCCCTTCTCCTCCATTCTCATGCCACAATCTTAGGCACACACACATGCCCAGCATGATTTTTAAGCCACCAGGTCCAGGACCCAAACTGTAGTCGGTCATGTGGGAGTCCAGCGACATAATCACAGTGCCATCTGCTGGCCCCCAGCTAAGGAATTCTTCAAACTATGACTGCCTGGGGTGCAACCTTAGGGCAGTGAGTCACTAGGAGGTGGCCTGGAGTATATACTGTAGTTATTGTTGTAAAAATCACATGGAATAATATTTTTACCATTTAAAAAAAATGCCCCCAAGTAATTCTTATGTGCAGTGTTGAGAATCACCATTCCTAGAAGAAAGCTACCTGGAACTTTCTTCCTATTCGTTGAAGCTTTAATTGTCCTTGTAAAAAGACTGTCCTGCGGGTGGTAGACTACAGTCACAGCTAAAATCTCAGGTCAGTGCCCTTACACTTTGTAGCTTTCTTTAGAAAAGTTGTGTTCTTACACTTTGCTGTTCATCAGAATTCCCTGGAGGACTTGCTAAAGTGGGTTTCTGCACCTGTGTTCCAAATTTCTGAGTTAATAGATCTGGGGTAAAACCAGAAGAATTTGCCTTACTAACAAGATCCCAGGTGGTGCTGATGCGGCTGGTCCTGGGATCACACGTTGAGAATTCTCAGCAAGACCACAGGCTCCTTCCTCTACAGTGACCTTTCCCCACAGAAGGCAGGATTCTGAGACAATGAACTCTACCAAGGCTTCTGCTACTTCCCTTCTTCTCAGTGTGTACACTCCAGCAAATGTGTTGGCCTCTCCGTTGCATTAATAAGTTTCTAGCAGATTGTACTGGCTGGACTCCACCATTTGCTTTTTTGAGAGTGTTTTTCTATAGGGCGCATGCGCTCGCCAGAGAAACAGACAAACAGGCAGAAAGTGAAAAATCACCCCTTCCACAGGGGGATGGCCACGCCGCAATCCCTTCTCCTCTATTCTCCTCTCGGGATCTTGGGCACACACGCACACATGCCCAGCGTGAGTTTAAGCCACTGGGTCCGGGACTCGAACCACGGTCAACTACATGGGAGTACAGCAACACAGCCATTACGCTAACTGCTGGTCCCTCCACCATTTGCTTTTAATTCTTAAAGAATAAGCTTCTTGGGCCAGCAGGTCGCATGGTGGTTGAGGTGCTGGACTCTCCCATGGTCAGTTGTGGTTTGAGTCCCAGACCTGGTGGCTGGCTTTCTCATTCCCTTTCTCTCTGGTCTCTCTCTGGCCAAATTAAAAAATAGTAATAAAGAAAACTAAATAATTCTTTAACAAAAAAAGAATAAACTTCTTGTTCCAGCCAGCAGGTAGCATAGAGGTTAAGACCCTGGATTCCACATGGCTGACTACAACAGTTTGAGTTCTGGACACTTTGGTTTAAGAATCATGCAGGGGACATGTGTGCCCAAATTCCAAGAGAAGAATGGAGGAAAAAGGACTGTGGCATGGCCACCCCAATTTAAAGGATGATTCTCACTTTCTCACTCTTTCTCTCTCTCTCTAGTGAATACAAGGACCCTATAGCAAAAACTAAATAAATAATAAATAAATACACCTCGGAATATTTCAAATACTTTTGAACAGAGTAATTTGCTAAAGGCATGCTATTTTTCCACAAATGTAGCAAAACCGTGATTACAGCACGATATCTCTTGTCCATGCAAGACATGGGCCTGCACAGTACATTTTGTTTTTTCATATAGTATAAATAGGTTATAAAAAAAAAAGAAGAAAAAATAAAATTAAAACAAAAGACAAAAAACACTCCCGACTTTCCTCCTTCTAAATTCATTAATTCAAGGAAATTGCTGCAGGTAAGTAGAAACTGAAGCCCAAGTTCTGGGGACCTCTTAGATAAATTAAAATCAAGATCCTTAAATATTTAGAATAAGGGCTGGCATGTAGTACAGAGGTTAAGCACAGCGTGGAGGGAACCAGATCCCACATGGACAGCAACGGTTCAAATCCCAAACTCGGGTGGCTTGAATAACATACCAGGCATGTGTGTGTGCACACCCAAAGTCTTGATGAGATAGTGAAAACGGATGTGGTGTGAGCACACCACAGTTGGGGGGATGCCTTCCTATACTTTCTCTCTCTGTTTCTGCTGAATGCATACACTCTCTGGTAATGTTTAAAAACTGGGAGAAAACAAACAAACAAACAAACACTATTGTTTGTAAAATGCCTACTAGGAGCCAAAACATGACATTGTGAATTTTTAATTTGCAACACACCAGTCTGTGCTAGCAAGCCCTCCCGGTAGTTTGACACTAAAGTTTGAGAGCCACTGATCTATGAAAATATATGTTTAAACGCTGATATTTCGAAGTAAATGTCAAACACACACTTTGGAGTTTTAACAGACCTGGTGAGGTCTCTCCTAAAAACAGAAACGTATAAAGGAAATAAGGTACCCAGGAACATGGGGAGAGGACAGCAAGGTGCAGGAAGATGAGCTCACCTGTGCCAGGGGTACCACATATGTGCCTGTTGCCAGATGTGGGTGTCTTTCGGCAGAATAAGGTAGGATAAGCTGGGAGACCCTTCCTGAAGGTGAAAGAGGGATACTGCAGACAGTCGGACTAGGTGCCTTCCAGAATCCCTTTTCATGTCAAGGATAACATTATCCTAAATGTTCATAGAACTGCTTAAAAATATGTCCAAAATAACCAGTGAATTTATAGAAAGAGTCAAGAAGGAAATTAGGTTCAAGGGTGGGGGCAGGGGACAACCCCAGGATGGAGAGAGCGCTCTGCCTGAGCCAGACAGATTCAGACTTAATCCTGATAGTCACTTCCTAGCTGGTGATCTCAGGCAAATTACTTAATCTAACTCCGGTTTTGGTTTTGTCCTTATCTATAAAAGGGGATAATCATACCTACCTCAGAGAATTGTTGTGAGGATTAAAAGAGATAATGACATGCTTGGCACCCAGTAGGAACGCAATTGTCCAAAAGCCGCTGGCAGCCCGAGCTCTCCCTCAGGCTAATGGAAGTCATCCTACCTTTTCTCTTAAGTAGAAGCTTTTTCTGTGGGTTTTTGCTTTTCATTATCTGCTCTGTCTTGGGTGAATAGAAATGTCCGGAGAGAAAGCGCATTGGCCTGCTGGCGCTGGTTCTCAATCAGCCCTGTTCTCCCCTCCTGCTCTCCAAGTTTCCCTGCGTTTTCCCTCCAGCTCCTGTGTGGGTGGGGGCAGGGTAGGGCGGGGTGGTGCAGCCCCAGGCAGCTACAGTCAGCCTCCAACAGGCCTCCAGCTCTGCTGGTGCTGGGAGAATCAGCCTTAATTAGTCATTTACCTAGCATAACTCAGCAAATCTGTGCTTTAAGTAGAGCGACTGCCATATAAACGTTAATTTCTCTATTTCCCATTTCACTTCGAACAGGTGAAAGAACAGAGGTGGCTGAGGTCTCATTTTTCTTCCCTCTGTCCTTTTTAGGTGGGTGAATTTCAGAGGTAAACTCCTCTTAGACACAGACCAATTCTGCCTGCCAGCTACCTGTCAAGTGTAGCAAGTACTCAGCCAGCTACTGCATTATGTTTTGGTTTAAAGCCACTCTAAATGATTTATTGTTTTTAAATTATTTACATGGCATTATCCCTTTCTTGTAAAATGCAGAAGTACTGTCAGGAACAGCACGGCAGCAAGGTTATGAATGGGACTACAAGTAAATCAAGGTAATTAGAGGCTTAGGGTTGCAAATACTGACAAGTTCTCCACCAGCCACCACTTCACTGACAATATTAAAATGTGCATGATTTCCTGACATTATATTCACTACATATTTCCCCTGCACGCTCACTGTAATTACTCGGGGCATGATCTCACGCTCATAGCAAGCAGAACTCTCACTGAACCCAGCCGTGACTCTTACAGATGCTTAGAATGAAGCAGATGAAATTAAAGGGAGAGTTCCCTACATAGCTTTAGGGATCTGTGATGTATCAACTAAATCTTGACAGCTAAGAAAAGGGAAATATTCTCAACTCCTCCTAAACTGTGATCAGGTTAAATTATAATGAGACTAAGATAGCATGTGGGTCCCGCATTTGACGAATCCCTGCAATTTGTTTGCTGGTTCTTTGATGGTAAAAAAAAAAAAAGAAAGAAAGAAAGAAAGAAAGAAAAAGTCAAGGATGATTTTAATCCTTGTTATGAAAACACACCTAGACCTAACTCTGTGTAACTATGGGGGAAAGAAAGGTTCTGTACTGATTTTCAAAGATCTTTTTTTTTTTCTTTTTTTGGAGAGGTTTTCGCTATAGGGTGCGTGTGCTTGCCAGACAGACAGAGAGAGACATAGAGACAGAAAGCAGGAAATCACCCCCCCCCAGGAGGGATGGCCACGCCGCAATCCCTTCTCTTCCATTCTCCTCTCGGGATCTTAGGCACGCACGCACACGCGCCCAGCGTGAGTTTTAAGCCACCAGGTCGGGGACGCGAACCATGGTCGACTACGTGGGTGTCCAGCGACATAGCCATTATGCTAACTGCTGGTTCCCATTTTCAAAGATCTTCATGGACAAGGAAAAGGGATTGAGTACAGTGGGCATCTTTAGAGTATAAGATAAGAACAGCAGGTGAAACTCGAAGTCTTATTTGCATATTATTTGCTCAAGTTATTCCTCGGTGCAGTGTTTGGTGCATCTCGTACAGAACAGCACACAGCTGCACACTTTCTGTGCTCAGGCTCAGTGAACCAAATGTATACTCGACAACTTATTATTTCTTAAACCTGAGCACTCCCTTTGCTGCCTCAATAGCAGAAAAAGATTAGGTTTAAACTATTAATATAGAGTTTCAAGGATGAACATATTATATAAACCAAAACTTAGTCATCAATAGCCTTCCTTCTGGCATTGTATTATAGAAGGGAGCAGGGAAACAACGCAATTTGATTCTCAGCTTTGCCTTGTGATCTTGGGAGATTTATATAATTCTACAGCCTCGGTTTCTTCAACCTACAAAGGATGAAATGACTTACACATGTGCAGTCATGGTGAGGCTTGAAGAGAGCAGGTACAAGTCACTCAGTGTACTATCTGGTATGTGAAAAGCACTGGTTGAGAGGCCAACAGGTGGCATGGTGGTTAGGGTGCTGGGCTCTCACATGGCCGACTACAATTTGAGTCCTGGACCTGGCAGCTTGCTTTCTCACTTTCCTTCTGACTCTCTTTAAGAGTGAGCACACACACCCTAAAGCGAATTTTTTAAAAAGAAAATAAATTTTAAGAAAAGTTTAAGTATTGATTGGATAGGAATGAAAAGCTAGAACAAATTAGTCAGAAATGTCCTCTGAGTTTCGTCGGTCTTTTAGCAAGGCTTCATAGAATTGAAATCCTTACTATGGAAAGTTAAGTGTCTGAGTTAAGAGCAAGTTAGGAGACGGCAATAAAAAGTCTCATTTTCTAGACTCTCAAAGCACTCTTCAGACTTGAAAAGAAAGAGAATTTCAGGAATCAGCCCTCTCTCCCCCTGACCACAGAAAGCCGTTGGTAGCATAGCAATGAAAACAAATTAGTTGGGACAATCAGACGTTAGGCAGTGGAAGTCATTGCTCCAAATCACAGTCCTTCAAAAACCAGAGTTGTCTATTGCTAAGTCCTTAACATAATGAGATTCATGAAGGATTTTCAGTTCTTAGGTTGGCACTGGTCAAAGTGACCAACCCCAGTCACTAGAACCACCTTCTCTAGACCTGTTACAATACAGCTGTCTCCGTTCTTTGTACAAGTATTGGGGGGAGGGTAACTTCTGTGATGGTAAGGGCTATGAACTTGTAGTAACATATATGCCGTCGTTACGAACGTGAAATAAAAGTCTGCTGTAAATAGTTTGTGTTAATTAGCCTTAAGATTACATCAAGCTCTGCGGTAGGTTTACTCATCTTTAATTATATCCATTTTTAGACCAGTAGTAACTTATGAGATTTCTGGAATGTGTTTAGTAATCCACTGAGGAGACTGACTCAGAGTCATAGAAGAAAGATAGCCAGTGTGTCCAATCGCCGTGACTGTTGACTTCTCATTTGTTACCCACACTTCAACATGAATAGGGAGTGAATCGAAATTACATAGCTCAATTGGCACAATGGCAAGTATGAAGCTATTATGGAGATGTGACACATTTTATATTGAATCATACGAGTGGTCATAACTTCTGCTAAAAATAATACGCATGTCATTTTTCAAGTGCCCTTTTCTTTGCCCCCAGCAGTATTTTGAAGACAAAACAAACCATCTTTTGTAGAATTCGGTAGTCTACTCATTTTGTTGCTGTTGACAAGAGTGTGCTCATTTCTCCTACTTTCTCCTACTCAAGATATGTGAGATGAGTCTTACCAGACTTCTCAGAGACAAGATCATAAGTTTTCAGATGAAGTCTTTACTATTAAATGTGTGGCTTATCACTGAAATGGTTGAGCATGTGTCAGGTCAGTCCTTACAAGGGCTGTTACCATGGTTTTCCACTTCTGATCAAGTGGCTTAAATAATATGTAGCAGGTAATCGATCAACATGCTTACAACTAGGGAGTACATTTTATGTTAGATTTGGATAGTACCTTAGCAGCAACTTAGTCCAATTTCCTATCTCTTTATGTAAATTTTTTTAATCTTTGCGTTATTGTTTTGTCACATTTGTGATAACTGTTGGAATTTTTTCCTTTCTTTTTCTTTTCATGTGGAAAGAACTCACTCTGAGAAAGCCTAAGAATCTTAGAAGAGAAATGAGCTTCTATGTCAGAGGTTAATGAAGGCCACATCAGGAAGTGTGATCTAACTTGAGAGAAGTTGAAAACAGGATTTCTTTATTGGAGAGGTTTTGTTTTGTTTTGTTTTTTCTATAGGGCACGTGTGCTCTCCAGAAAGACACAGAGAGACAGAGAGACAGAAAGCGAGAAATAACCCCCCAGGGGGAATGGCCAGGCTGCAAGCCCTTCTCCTCCATTCTCCTCCCAGGATCTTGGGCAGGCACACGCACCTGGCATGAGTTTAAGCCACCGGGTCCAGGACTTGAACCACGGTTAACTACATGGGAGCCCAGCAACATAGCCATTACATCAACTGCTGGTCCTGAAAAAATATTTCAATCTACTAGGAGAATTTAAAGGTTCTGGTTATCTCTAATTTGGTATCATCTCATTGATTCTTCTACCCCAGAGTGGAATGATGTTACAAGACTTTGATGGTTGATGTATGCCAGCAAAGGGGGTGAAGAAATATTTAATTTTTTTCATCTGTCAATTAACTGTATTGATTAAACTAATTATATTCTGTGGTACCCCTTTCTCTCTCTCAGTAGTGTGTAACTGTCCAATACATCATTTCTGAGTGCACCATGTTCAGACATTTTGTTCTAAGAGAAGACTTTCATTTATGTCTATTAGTAGAGCCTTAAAGGGAGCTTGCAGAGGTCTGAAGGAGTATGGTGGAAGAACAGAGTTCTCCATAATAACATTTGCAGACTGATCAAGAAAGTTCAGTGCTGAAGACATCCATTTTGGAACATGAATGGGAGGGGATGCAGCAGGAAATCCAGCTCACATTGCTAGGGAACTTTACAAATTATCAGGTCAAATTCCAATAAAATGTCCAAGCACTTCCAATTAATTCATGATGGAGTGAAATTCAGGCCACAGATTCAGATCTGCCAGTCTCAGCTCTTCCCATTACGGAACAGGGCACTCAAACGGCTCCTGTTTTTAGAGGACTTATACAGTCAAGAGACAGACACACATACATAAAACGACCAGAGGAAGAAGAAGCCTTCTCTAGTAATTTTTACTTATCTGTACATAGAAGTTTTGATAGATATTGTCTGGTAATAAACTACATGACTTCTTAAACACAAAATAATAATGGTTGTTTATTATTAATATGCTACACTTTTATTTACTGCTGATCTGTACTATCTGAAGCTACTATTACTTAATTATTAATGTACATATGATCTACAAAATGAAATGAAGCACGAAGTAAGCAATTGGCAACTCAATTTCTTTCTTTCTTTTTTTTTTTTTTTGAGAGGTTTTTGCTATAGGGTACGTGCGCTCGCCAGACAGAGAGAGAGAGACATAGAGACAGAAAGTGAGAAATCACCCCCCAGGGAGGATGGCCATGCCACAATCCCTTCTCCTTCATTCTCCTCTCAGGATCTTGAGCACACACGCACATGCACACGCGCCTGGCGTGAGTTTTAAGTACTGGGTCCAGGACGCAAACCGCGGTAGACTACGTGGGAGTCCAGCAACATAGCCATTACGCTAACTGCTGGTTCCCATTTTTTTTAAAGAATTATTTATTATTTAATCCCATTTGTTTTTTTTTTTTTAATTTTTTTTTTTTTAATTTGACCAGAAAGAGAGAGAAAGTGAAAGCGAGAAAGCAAGCCACCAGGTCCGGGACTCAAACCATGGTCAGCCACATGGGAATCCAGCACCTCTGTCCACCATGCCACTTGTCAGCCCACAACTCAATTTATTGAGCCCAATGACTAGTATATGCTTTTTAAAATTTAAATGTACAGGCCAGCAGGTGGCATGGTGGTTAAGGCTCTAGACTCCTACTCAGCAGACTGCAGTTAGAGTCCCAGAACTGGTGGTTTGCTTTCTCACTTTCCTTTTCTCTCTCTCTCTCTCTCTCTCTGGTCAAATAAAAATAATAATAATAAATACAATAAAATAAATAATTATTTTTAAAATTTTTCGATATACACTGTCAACGGTATACTTTGAACTTAAATTATCTAAGTCATGTCCTTATTTCCTTTTGTCAAAGTAAATACCACCCCCCCAAAAAAAAATAAACCCCTCTTTGAAGATGATCAGATTAAAGCTGATTGCTAACACTGAAAAATAAGAGTTAATATCAGAAGAAACATATTTAGAACATTGAAGAACACAGTGTAACTTATAACTAATGCTTCAATCTTCTGCTTCATCTGCGAGATAAGTTGTACTAAGATTTGTGAGGTTAATCAGTCGTTTCTGCTAGAACACAGTATATGCAAGTCTAAAATCGTGGCAATATGCAAAATTGTGCAATAAAATCCACAGGACTCATAAGACGGTGTTAAGAACGTAACACTCAAAAACTTCATGAGTGACACATTAAAGAAAAAAGATAGAAACCAAACAAAAATTTTATTATAATTTACATATGTTAAATGGGTAAGAAATATATAACTACTATAATATTAATACATATGGCATTTTACCTTGAAAAATATTTCCTCGTACTTAAGTTTCCAATGAACTCTGTATAAAAGAGGAAAATGAGAAAGAGAGAGAGAGAAGTGAGATGGTACCTTTATCATAAAAGAGAAAGCATAGAGAACAAAAAAGAAAAGTTCAGAAAGACTGAAAGAGGAGAAAACTCAAAGGCAGCATGGCCAGGGTAGTCATGGAGGGGGATGGAGCTTGGGAGCTGTTATCATTGCTTTGTGTGGGTTTGCTGAGGCCGCCTTAACAAAATACCAAAATATGGATGAGTTAAACAGCATTTTTCTCCTGGTTCTGGAGGCTAGAAAGCTCAGGTCAAGGTGCCAGCAGTTTCAGTGTCTGGCAAAGGCTCTCTTCTGGCTTGCGGAAGGTTGCTTTCTTGCTTTGTCATTACATGACCTTCCTTTGGGCATGAGAGAGCAGAGCTGTCTCTCTGCTCTTCTTTTGCATTTAAGGACACTGGTTGTATAGATTAGGGCTCCATTCTTATGCCTCCATTATGACCCTAATTATTTCCTTGAAGCCATTCATTTCCAAATACAGCTACCTTGGGGGTTAGAGTTTTATTCATATGAATTTGGGGGAATGTAATTCAGTCTATAGCGTGGTTAAAGGACGGTTATCTGAAATTCGGTGGAGAGTTGTAACACCATATATGGATATGTTTGGCTCATGGATCTCACAAGGTATATGTGTGTGTACACATTGTGTATTCCTACACAACTAGGTCAACTAAAATATTCAGTGTTTCTCACAAGTGAATTTACATAAGCTAATGTGAAACTTGCATTATGCTCCGTTGTTCCCTGATATATTGATTGGGTTGAACAAGTTAGTTTTTCAAAATAAATGCTGCAGCAGAACTGACTGTACTTATTCACTCAGTTAATTGATATTGAGTGCCTCTTTTAGGGAAAATACATTTTTGGGCACCAGAGGTACTGCAATGAGTAAGCCAAGGTGTCTTCCTTGGGCTGCTTTCAAACATTCTACTGAGGAAAGACATGCTACTTACCTGCTCTTGTGGAAACCAGTAAAGATAGACGCATACAAGATAATTAAGGAATGTGAAAAAGCTCAGCTGAAAATAAGGAGCGGGTGAGATGAAATAACCAGGGGAAGGTTCTAAACGGAGTCATCAGGGGAGTCATCACTGAAGAGGGCAAGAGGGAACTTGGTGAGGAACTAGAGGAAAGGCATTCCAGACAGTTGTGGTTAAGAGCAGTTAGGAAGGTTGAAGGGAGTAGGAGACAAAGAGGAGAGCAGAGAGAGGACTGCGAGGGGGCTGGGAAGCTGTTAGAGAGTTCTGAGCAGGAAAGTGGCATGATTTCTGTTTTAAAACATTCACTGCGGAGACCAGCAAATGGCATAATGGTTATGGCACTGGACTCCCATGTGGGAGTGGGACATAGTCGACTATGGTTTGAGTCTCAGACCTGGCAACTTAAAACTCACACCAGGCACTTTGCGTGCATGCCCAAAATCCCAAGAGGAGGATGGAGAAGGGATTGTGGCATAACCATCCCCCCCGGGGGGTTATTTCTTGCTTTCTCTCTGTCTCTCCAGTGAGTGTACACACAACTTGTAGCAAAAAATCTCTCTTTCAAAAAAAATTGTTACCCTGGGAACCAGCAGTTAGCGTAATGGCTATGTCGCTGGACTCCCACGTAGTCGACCGCGGTTCACGTCCCGGACCCGGTGGCTTAAAACTCACGCCGGGCGCGTGTGCGTATGTGCCCAAGATCCCGAGAGGAGAATGGAGGAGAAGGGATTGCGGCGTGACCATCCCCCCTGGGGGGTGATTTCTCGCTTTCTGTCTCTATGTCTCTCTCTGTCTGTCTGGCGAGCGCACACGCCCTATAGCGAAAAAAACCTCTCCAAAAATAAAAAAAAAATTGTTACCCTGACTTCTCTGTAAAAATGCACTATAGTGAGTAGAAGGGAAGCCAGTTGGGAGGCTACAGTGACCGACCAAGCTAAACATGAGGTATCTAGCAAAGATAGAAGTGTTAGGACTTACTTTGAAGGTTTAGGTAAAAGTAACTGAAAGATTGGTTAAGTGCCGGAAGCCATGCTCCAGCCGTTAAGGGTCACGAGGGAGCAGGAGTTTAAGAAAGAAAGAGAAGGTAGAAGAAAGATTCCTAGAATTTTGGCTCCAGTTATTGAATAAGTCATTACTCTGTTTTTTAAACCATGAAAGCCTGGAAGCTTAACCATTCTGAGAATAAGAGCTGCATTTTAGACATACTGGGTTTGAGATTCCTATTAGACATCCAAGTAGCAACACAGAGTGGGCAGCTGAGTACGTGAACCTGGGGCTCTGAGAAAGGTTGAGGCTAGAGAGTTAAAGTTCGGAGTTGCCAGCGTATAGACAATGCTTAAACCAAAGATGAGGTCACAGAGGGAATGGGTCTAGAGAGATCAATGAAAAGAGGAAAAATTGGGGCCTGTGGTTCTGCAAGGTTTAGGTCAACCAAAAGGGTTGCCAGGCAAGAAGACTAGGAAGGAGCAGCCACTGAAGTAGCAGAAAGACCAGGAGCGTGTGGCCCTTTGAAAAATAAGTTAAAAGTGTGTTTTTTCAAGGAGGGAGTGATCAACATTTTGAGAAACTCTCAGATATACTAGTGATAAATCACAAATAGATGATATATCTTGTGTAATTCAGGAAAATAGAGGCCACATATTTTACTATGATACAAACGAGCACACACACTCACCACTGATACTTTGGGAGGTGGAGCAAAGAGTTAATGCCTCCAAATCACATCTTGTATGAGTAAGATTTTAGGGTTCGCGTATAGCCTCAACTTTCAGATTTCCCTTTGTCTATGATTATATACAGTCTTCATGCCTGGGAGAATGTTAAAATATGTCCTCCCAAATGTAGAAAGAGGATCTTCTAGATTCTTATTTTCCTCTGAGTTAATTTTTTTGGACAGTCTAGGGTACTCCCTTTATGTTTCCTGACATAATATGTTTTTTTTAAGGTTATATTTCCTGGAAGCCATCTGTGGCTGATAATGAATGACATACTGAAGGTTTATTGGAGAATGTTTTTAGTGATACTTATAAGTAAACTTGCCAGGCTTAGCAAATAAAAATATAAAATCTTCATACAATATTTGAAATATACTAGCACTAAAAAAAACTTAGGTGTTTATCTGGAATTCAAATTTAACTGCATGTGTTTTGTTTTATTTGCATCTCTACCTATAAAGAAGTAGAAAAGTGGTGACAGAAGAAGAGAATCTTCTATATTGTTGCACCTGAGGCCTCAACTGGCCCTAGTGGTGTTTTAAGCTGATTGACTCTTTATATTTATTGAAAATAGTGGCAAGGGGGCCATTGTATCAGCTAGTCATTGGCCTCAGGATACTCTTGGTGTAACCTTGAGTAAGGCAGCTCCCTAAGGTCAAGTGGCACAGACTTGAGAAGCTACTTTTCCTGCAGCTGGAAAACAAGTGTCACATCATTAAGGAGGGAATCTGGACTAAGCACGACAGTATCTAAAATGTAAATGCCAAAACCTCGGAAGCTATTTCTTTTCTTTCAGGTAATCTACCTGTAGATAGAATTTTAAATGGTGGCCAAATATATCTTGAAAACGTTAAACTAAAATGAAAAGGGGAAGTCAGGCTATGGTGAAGTCAGGGCACAGTAGTGGTGCCAATGGGCCCATGTAGGAAAGGTCCTAGGTTTGTGTCTCAGGACCTCCCTGAGCATGCCAGGAAACTCCAAGAGTTTCCTCCTAAAAGAAGGCCATTCTACATTGCTTGGTGAGAAGGAAGCACAAGAGGCCTCTATTTCTCTCTGTAACCTCACCTCTTACGAATGCTTCTTTCCATTAACCCTTGAGTGAGTCACACTGATGCTTGATGATAATCCTCTGGTGGGTATGCTTCTCCTCCCAGAATGAGTGTTGACATGAAGTAGACTCCAGATTCCCTAAAGCCAGACTAGAGATCCCCAATTTTAACCACACTGGATCCTGCCTGTACATCCTGCCTCTGGCTCCACACCCACCTTTACGCCCACGGCATGAAGCTGTGACCACAGACGCAGACACTCACAGGGTGGTCCTCTGAGCACAGCCTCAGGGAAAGACACATGAAATATTTATTGACTGCAGGCCAATGTTATAAGAACGCTGTCTGAATCCACTGCACGGGTGCCTCTGTAACACCTAAGGTAGACACAGCAACATTTGCCCACCCCCTCAAATGTCCTAGGGGAGGTTCGTACTAACTATCGTAGTCCAGAAAACAGCAGCTGTTCTTAAAGGGAATCTGATATACATATATAATCCTTTGTCTAAGACCACTAGCAGGAGGAGGTATTTTATACAAAATGTGATAAATCATTAACAATTTTCTTGCTTCCAGTAAACAGGTAGAAAACGAGCTAAAAAATTAAGCAAATCTTAGGGTCACAATGATTTATGAAAAAAAAAAAAAAGACAGGGTCTCACTATGTGGCAATCTTCCTGTCTCAGCTCCATCGAAAGCTGGGACCACAGGTGCACACCATCACACTCAGCTTTTAGAGTGGGCTGGGCATCCAATCAGGCCTCTCATGTGGCCTCACCTTGCCACATAGCAAGGTCTGCCAAAAACATCTTGATTTTTAAAGATTCACATACTTGGGTCTGTGCTGTGAGTATCTTTGTCTTGGGAGATGTATCAGACTTGAGGAAGTACAAGTCAATTTTTTTTTTTTTTCCATTTCTAAGCAATCCTTAAATCAGATGGTGACTGATTTTCCAATCCCAAGTACCAGGTCAAGGTTGGTTATAACAAATAGAAATTTGGTGCCCTAGAAAAGCCTCCATATCATTCTCCTACATTCTACTGGTTCTCCAATTATCTTCAAGTGAGCATAGAACATTTTTGCATATTTGACAGCACACTGTGGGTCAATAACCAAAAGAACACACGCTAGAGATTCCCAAAGGAAGCACTACAGGAATTCGCAAATGACTTCCAAAACATATCATGTAATCTGCAACTTAAGCTGCTGGGTCTGTTGTGGTAAACAGAGCTCTAACATATTCAATTCCTTTAGCGAGAAAAAGTGTCATTTTTAATCCACTGAGAACTGGCTATAACATTTAAAAGATATGATTCATTGCCCTGATAGTAAAACCAAGAAATGCTTTCATTTCTCTAAAAAACAGGTATTGGATTTAATTCTACCCTCAGAGCAGGAATATTGTAAGGGGTTAAATGAAGGCTGAACACTTTTGTTAGAAATTTATTAGTGGTTTCTGCCATAAATTATTAATGACCAAGCACTCGGGACTCTTTTAGTTTGAGTTGGCGCCTTTGGACCTCGGAGTTGCGTGAGACTGAGTTGATTTCGCATCATTAGACATTAAACTCCCTCGACTGGTAGAAAGATCTTGTGGTCAGTGCTGTGTGCCAGCAAAACTGAGATGCACGAGTTCTTTCTTTCCTTTGTTCTCTTCCTCTCTAGGCAATAGAGGTGATCTTAGGCAATATGACTCTAACGTGATGACAAACTGTCTCTCCGAGCTGATCCAGTTTTATTACACAATGATACAACTAATGTGGCAACATAAAAGGGGATGACTTTCTCTAATTGTAATTCACAGGAACTGCAGGCCTCAGAAGGGATGTAGAGTAGTCATTTTGATAACTGGGTTCGTTCTTTTTTTTTTTTCCCACTACTTAAACAGAAAACATGTTTTTGCCGTCTTTGCAAGTATCCTTCATGCAAAAAAAGAAAAAAGACTTGATTGAGAACGTACTACTTTTGTGCTGCTTTTTCTTTTTAAAATGTAAGGTTATTCTGTCACATGCTCTATTGGGGTGCTGACTGTTCGGCACGTCTTCATATATTCTCCTTGTACTTTCCATATTCTAGTACACAGGCACATTTACTCTTGGGAGCCCTTTATTAAGGCAAATGTAGGACAACTAACCAACTTTTAAAAATGTAAATATCTCACCTGTGTTGGAGCATGGCAGCAGGCTGGAGAATGCACACATCCTGCAAAGCAGCACCCTCGTGAAATAAAGTGCCGCCGTGGAAGAGCAGCCATAATTGCACTCCGGAGAGCAAAAGACACTGCCTTGCCTCCTCAGCAGAAATCCACCTCTCTGTCTGAAAATCTGATAAACTTTCCAGTTTCCCACAGAGGGAATGACAGAGAATTTAATGAGGAACACATTGGAACCGGACCTGTCACTGTGTGATTATGCATTCACTAATCTCTCTGTAGGGTACAGAATAAGTCGGCCTTCTCAGAGAGTGTTTATCTGAGAAAAGGGAAAACACATCTAGAAATAAATTACCAGAAAGAAATGTCTTCACTCTCCCACTGATACCTTCTGACACCCCACTGAACTGCTTGCTTGGCCTACGAATAGCAAAACCACGGGGATTTGCATAGTAACCTATTTTTATGATTGCCAATGAAATTGAAGCATCATATTGATGCTTAAGTGCAGCTTGCAAGTACCTGATATTTTCAGTTAGGTCTCAAAATTCATGTTTGACAAATCCAGGTACAATGAAATGAGCTCTGGGCGTTTTTTATTCTTCTTGTAGGAGTTATTTTATATCTAACGAAATTCTCTTACTTGTCATCATCATCTTCATCACATAAATCTTATTCAGCACCTATATCCATCCTAAAAACATTTTTGAGCAACTAATGTATGCCAGGGGCTAATTATATACTAAGTTTTGTGACTAAGTAGACTAATAGCTTCTAGAAAAGATTTAAGTCAAAGGGATACACCATCCAAACTTGCTATCAGCTAAGAAGATTTAGTAAGTTTTTTTTGTAGCCACATCTTAGGTTGGGCAATGCAATGAGAGCAGATATATTTCCTTCAGAAGTTCAGAATATGAGAATACATTGATGTAAACATCCACAAAGGACATACTGAACAAATAGAATGTCTCACTAGCTAAGAGACTTGTGCAAGGTGGGACCTTAGAAAATACTTCCTGAATTATTGGGAAAATAAAGGAACAATGACAGAAAGTTGTGTCCTGCACGATCCTTATTTGGAGGAGTGATGTCGAGGAGAGACTACTCATATTTCTTCATGAATTTCTGGAAGGCTTCATGAAGAATGTGGAATTTTAATCCCCAAAGAAGTGCCTAAAATTGACATGTTTAATTAAGGTACTAGAACTACTTATTTATTATACTACTCTACTACTCCCCTCTGAATTAATTCAAATCTTTGATAACTTTCATAAAATGGTAAGCCCAGGATTGAGCCCTGTTTTGTAAATTTCTTGATCCAATCTCACACTTATTCCACTGTTTTTGTTTAAGACAAAGTCTTTTAAAAATTTATGTTTATTACTTCATTGGCAGTTTTTTTTAGATATGTTT
>NW_006159811.1:3220020-3221151 GCF_000334495.1 Tupaia belangeri chinensis
CAGGACACAGATTTTTTTGTTTCCTGTGTACAGAGATTTTTAGTTTGATCTGAGTAGGTACTATATCTCTTTTTCCTCACAGAACTTTCAACATTTTAAGGCTCATTAAATGAATAAAGTTAAAAATGATGTGACAAATAAAATGGTGATAAAGGACAAAATGAGGACTAGAAAGTGATTTGTGATATCTGTGGTACAATCAAGACAAAAAAATTTAGTAAACTAAAAAGTATGTAAGAGCTCTTGATGGATAATCCAATTATTTTTATTAAATAAAGTTCCTTAAATGCTATGTGATGGTTTGATTTAATTTCTGTATGGTTCTTAGATGTAAAAATATCTCCACTAACAGGTCAGTTTAACTTCTTCCTTCTGTCACCTGCAGTTTTCAAATAAGGCAACAAGACAACAGAGGTTAGTACCTAATCATATGACAACCTTATTTCAAAGACTAACCAGTACAACTGTACTGATACCCAAAAAATGAATGAGCCAAGTTCATTTATCTTAAAGTTTCTTTCAAACCTTTTAAAAAGATCACTGACTCAATAAGAGATTTATATGATGAGAATTTATATGTAGCAATGAAATAAATCTTTAAAAAGGTGTAGAATTCCTTTAACAAGGTATTTTGTTTGCTTTTCTTTGCTGCGATGTGTACTATACTGTTTTTGTTTTTAAAATTAGCCCTATGTGCAATTTGCTGCAACTGTAAAAATGGTGACAGAATTCAAGTTTTTGTTTAGTGTGGTACTTTCATTTTGTTATTGAAAATATGAGAAGTCATCGCTTAGTCTCTCCCTCTTTTGAAAGGGTAAAAAATGTTAATGATAAGAAAATAATTTCATTTTCTATTTCAAGATAAGTTTTATAAAAATTTTACCTACTAGATTTATGATATTTTATTTTCAGTTAAAGAAATAAACATGGTCTTAGATGTGTGTGTATATATATATATACACACACACACACACACATACACACATAGTTGTTGGGAAAGTCATGACACATTTTTGCATAAAAAACATAGAAAAATATGTCATGACTTTCCTGATGACCAAATATATATATATAGATAGATATATAGATATAGATATAGATATATATGATTCGGAAATGACTTTTTTTTTT
>NW_006159811.1:3222207-3224120 GCF_000334495.1 Tupaia belangeri chinensis
AAGACAACAGAGGTTAGTACCTAATCATATGACAACCTTATTTCAAAGACTAACCAGTACAACTGTACTGATACCCAAAAAATGAATGAGCCAAGTTCATTTATCTTAAAGTTTCTTTCAAACCTTTTAAAAAGATCACTGACTCAATAAGAGATTTATATGATGAGAATTTATATGTAGCAATGAAATAAATCTTTAAAAAGGTGTAGAATTCCTTTAACAAGGTATTTTGTTTGCTTTTCTTTGCTGCGATGTGTACTATACTGTTTTTGTTTTTAAAATTAGCCCTATGTGCAATTTGCTGCAACTGTAAAAATGGTGACAGAATTCAAGTTTTTGTTTAGTGTGGTACTTTCATTTTGTTATTGAAAATATGAGAAGTCATCGCTTAGTCTCTCCCTCTTTTGAAAGGGTAAAAAATGTTAATGATAAGAAAATAATTTCATTTTCTATTTCAAGATAAGTTTTATAAAAATTTTACCTACTAGATTTATGATATTTTATTTTCAGTTAAAGAAATAAACATGGTCTTAGATGTGTGTGTATATATATATATACACACACACACACACACACACACACACATACACACATAGTTGTTGGGAAAGTCATGACACATTTTTGCATAAAAAACATAGAAAAATATGTCATGACTTTCCTGATGACCAAATATATATATATAGATAGATATATAGATATAGATATAGATATATATGATTCGGAAATGACTTTTTTTTTTTGGAGAGGTTTTTGCTATAGGGCGTGTGCGCTCACCAGACAGAGAGAGACAGAAAGTGAGAAATCACCCCCCAGGGGGGAGGGCCACTCTGCAATCTCTTCTCTTCTGTTCTCCTCTCGGGATCTTGGGCATGCATGCACATGCGCCCCGCGTGAGTTTTAAGTCACCGGGCCTGGACGTGAACCACGGTCAACTACATGGGAGTCCAGCGACATAGCTATTATGCTAACTGCTAGTCCCTGGAAATGACTTTTGTCAGGTATTTATTTTGAACTGCTAAGTCACTATAACTCACCTAAAAGAACTAAGATAATTTGTGCACACCAATACTTTCAAATTAACTCTTTAGAAAGAGATGGAGGTAGACTTTGTGAACTATAAAATATAGGATTATTACACCTTATTGGAAATCTCTATTTATTTGTATAGATGTTCCAAATAAAAACCATATTAAGTTAAATGAAATCTAATTAACTAATAAAACTGGAATATCAGTCTGAAGATGTTGGTCATCTGTATTCTAGGCAAACTAGGTTCTTAAATATTAATGTTAAGTTCTTAAATATTAATGTAAAGTCCATTAAGCTTTTAAATGAAATAATCACAATCAAATAACTTTATCTGATAGTAGGTAGGCCTAGTTACTTAAAAAGATTCAAAAACTTCATAAGCATGAAAACTTTTAGAATGTTCTAAGAATTAGTAAGATGTTATAGTATGCATATTTTCTGTATGTAAGGTCATTTAATTAATTAATTTAAGTAACTTTAGGCTTTACTGAGCATTCATTAAATGTAATTGTATATGGCTAGTAAGCCAAAGATGAGTGTAATTTTTTTTAATTTTAGCTTGGCTTTAAATTTTGAAATTAATGAGTCCTGACTTGCATAATTTATATTTGGTAGCTATCTTATTGTAATGTTCATATGCCAATCATATCAAACAAGGAGCAGAAAATGAGCTTTGTTTTTAGTTTAATGTAAACCATGAGCAGCCTCTACAAATGCATTAATTTAGTTTGTTGTTAATCATCATTATTATCTTTCCTTTTTGCATTTAGAACCCATTTACTAGTCTCATGTTTTACAACTTAAAATTTGCATGTATACTAAAAATTCAATATTCAGTGCATAATTCTTTTTTTTTTTTTTTGGAGAGGTTTTCGCTATAGGGC
>NW_006159811.1:3225024-3237736 GCF_000334495.1 Tupaia belangeri chinensis
CGACCCGCGGTCGACTACGTGGCAGTCCAGCAACATAGCCATTACGCTAACTGCTGGTCCCTTCAGTGCATAATTCTTAACAATAGATTGGAATAAAATAAAGGAATATTTTTTTGCTTTCTGCCATGTCTATAAGGCAATATGTCAGTTAGGTAAGAGTTGGGCATGTCTATGGTTGCAAAATGTTATTATTTCATTTAACCCAGGAGTATGTTGAAGTATAAATTAGTTAAAACTTTTGCAGCATTTTATATTACATATATATTTTTTAATCATGCATTAAATGCAAAAATGGTTCATCGGATTATTGGTTTCGTAATATAATAGTGTACTAGAGTATACACATAATGCTTTAGTTAAGGAATGGGGTTTTTAAGATATTTTATATAAAATATGTAATTTGTTTCCATTAAAACAAAGCAGTCTGCTTATGTGGTATTGAGCTCAGTTTTGATAAACCTTCACTTTGTGCACCAAAATGCACCATACTTTGTTTTAGGGGAAAAAAGAAGTTTGTAAGTTCTCTTTAAACATACTTAAATGCAAACCACAAACTTTTCATTTACTCTTTCGCTCTTTGTGTGAAAGACATACTTTAACCATTAGCTATACTTCTTTATTGCCACGCTTTTGAATATAAGATAAACATTTATAGCTCATAGAATTCCCAAAAAATGAGTACCCAAGAAAATAAATAAATGTTGTAAAGTGGCTTAAATTAAATTTTCTGTGACTTATGTCCATCGTTCAGTATTTGGTTGGAAAATTAGGTGCTATCTCAACTTAACAAATTCCTTAAATTGAATTTTCCATATCACAGAGCCAGCTTTTTAAAATATACATCAAAAGGTTTCCTTAAAAAAAGGGAACATCTATTCACTGGAATAGTTATCTTTAGGATAGAAGGTCCAGAGAGTGAGTAATAAGAATATTTTTGACAATAGAACTTGACACTGATAACCGTTAAATGATTCATCTCCTACAGTTCTCCATCTTTTTTCTCTAAGAGGATGCTCCCTGTGGGTCTATACAGTGGGCTTAGCAGAGGGTCATAGGAGTATTTTTAAGTATTCCAATTTCATAGTGTATGCTTGATGGGCAGAATAAAAAGTATCCCTCCAGCTGTTCAAGAATGAGGGCAGAGAAGAGATAAAAGACAAAGTAAAGGCAAGTCAGAATTAGATCTCAATAATGCTGTAAACTTAGCGTTCTTTCACCTCTAATTCTTTTTCTTAATGCCAACTTTTAATTCCACCAAAAGGTTCTTATATTTTCTCCCTAATTCTAATAGCCCAGCCACTGATGGATGGAGTTCCCCGTAACACAATGAATTTACACATACATACACACAAATCTGAGCCACGCCTTTGGTTCTGTGGAAGAGAATTTAGATATTTTTAAATGTAGAACTAAACTTATATTATCTGAGGTATGGCTAGATAGAAAACAATAAAAAAGTGCCGTGAATGGGGAAAACACAAAGGAAATCTACATATTACAAATGGGCTATAAACCTTTATAATGCAAAGCAGCATTAAAATGATGGCTTACGTAATATTAATTAAAATAATAAAAGTAAGAAAATATGCTCAATGCAGAGGTACTTTTTTAAAAATAAAAAAACAAACAAAAACATTAATAAAATATTTTATCTGCATCAAAATATTCTTTAAAACCAAAAATAAAAATGTATTATGAATGTTCTTTCAGGCTGATCTGTAAAAGTCAGAAAAGTATATAGTCCATGCTGTTTAACTTTCTGAAAATACAGAGTCCCAAATATCCCCAAAGCATAAAGCAAAATGCTTTACGTCTAACTGAACTGAAGCAATGTGCTCCCAGTACTGGTGCAAAGAATTCCAATTCCATTCCTATCAAAAAAAAAAAAAAAAATTTGTTTCAGTCAAACTGAAACACATGACCTGACTTCAATACAGTGTGAGTATAACTGAAGCTGTGTCCAAAATTTTTTTCTTCAGAACTCTGAAGACACACCTGTAGAAACTCCTGAGGGAAAGAATAGTTTATCACAGGCCAAGATGAGTATTATCCAAAGCGAAACTTGAGTCTGTATTTCACTGTGTTAGGACTTTTCCGAGGTGCTGAAAGAGGAACCTTTGGCTTGATGGGGTTAGGTGGCTTTTTCTTTTCAGGAACAGTAACTGAACTGAAGCAATGTGCCCCCAGTACTGGTGCAAAGAATTCCAATTCCATTCCTATCAAAAAAAAAAAAAAAAAAAAATTTGTTTCAGTCAAACTGAAACACATGACCTGACTTCAATACAGTGTGAGTATAACTGAAGCTGTGTCCAAAATTTTTTTCTTCAGAACTCTGAAGACACACCTGTAGAAACTCCTGAGGGAAAGAATAGTTTATCACAGGCCAAGATGAGTATTATCCAAAGCGAAACTTGAGTCTGTATTTCACTGTGTTAGGACTTTTCCGAGGTGCTGAAAGAGGAACCTTTGGCTTGATGGGGTTAGGTGGCTTTTTCTTTTCAGGAACAGTAACTGTGAAAGAAAGTTCTGGCTGCTCCGACTGCTTGAATCTCGGTAGAAAATGGGTAGAGACATGCTGGGGTTTAACCCGTGGGCTGCAGCCTCGTTTCGCTTTCCCTCTTTTATTTAGGGCCACATACCACTCCCGCCCTGTTTTTTCAGTTCTGTGTATTGCTGAGGCATAGGTATTATAGCTGTTTTCTTGAAATCGTTCCCTGAACTTGCAGTCATCTGTAAATTTGGCCTAAAGGGAAGAAAAGAAGAAATTTAAGTTGCAGTAATATTTTCAGCATGGAGCATATGAGGTCTTCTATCATACCAATAAGAAAAACTAAGACTTCTATTGAACCTTTCCCCTGCTAATCCATTCCCTTGTATAAAGACCTATTTGCACCTTTTAAAGTCACTTTAAAAGTATTAATTTTGTTTTTATATTCCTGACTTATTCATCTCTGTAACATTGATTTCTGTTCTCTTGGTTCTGGTTAACATGTCAATATATAGAGAAAGAATAATCAGAATTATTAATACATGTAAGGATGCTTACTGTTTTTAAAAGTACTTTGAAATTATAAAATCTTTTAGCATAATTTTTTTTCCTCTAAGTCATCCAGAAAATAAATGGAACTATATTACTAAGAATCAATTGCCTGGTAAAACATAAATTTTTGTTAGAAGAAACGGGGTCAAATTATTCCTTTGAAACAAGCATACATTTTTCAGTGGTATTGGTTGTGATTCATGCTGCTGAGAGAAGGGTAGCATATGGCCCTATTAATATTGCATGTGTTAGAGTTCTTTAAGGAAAAAAATATATCTTCACACATGCAATACAGGAGAGTATATTTGATGCCAAGAAGAAAAAAGTCATAGAAGTCACTAGCAACACTTCAGCTAGCTCTTACACATACACACACACACACACAAACTATCTGCCCTTGAAATGTTCACAGAGTGGTGGAAAAGAAGATGAGTAGACATCCACCATGAGCAGCTTGATCAACAGAATGACGACAACAGTATTCAGGGGGTACATGACAGCACAGAGGATGGGTAACTAAGAGTAAGGGTGAGAAGAAGATAGGAAAGTCTTCCTAGAAAAGGAGACATTTGAACTGAGTCTTCAAATAGAACTAGATATTAAAAAGGCTGATAAAATAAGAAAGGATTTTCAGGGAACAGGAACAATGTATCTAAAGGTCAGCATGACTCTTTCAAAAACTGTAAGTAGATCAGTGTGACTTCCACTTGGGATGTACAGGGGAAGTAATGAGAGAGGAGGCTGACCGAATAGGACCATCACATCTCTGAGAGGGCTCAGTTTGCCATTTGAGAAATCTCAAGGAATACAGCATGAAGGAAGAGCTTGGGCGTGGAGCGAGACATGAGTTCAAATACCAATTCTGTCCATCCAGCTCTTAGCCTTCAGCTTCTTATCCACAGTCCTTACACCAACAGGGCTATTGTGAGAACCAAAATATCCTTCTAGAAAACTGTAGCTTTCCTCAAAAGTAGGTATAACCATTGAAGAATTAGGAATTCCTATACAAGTCCAGACTGCAAGATACACAATGTCAGAGAGTACCATTTGGAATTCTTGGGCTGAGGCTGGCAGGTGGCATGCTGGTTAAGGTGCTGGACTCCCACATGACCAGCCATGGTTCAAGCCCCCAGACCTGGTGCCTTTCTTTCTCACTTTCCCTTTCTCTCTCTCTTGTCAAATGAAACTAATAATAATCATAAATAATAAATAAATGAAATCATTCTTTAAAAAAGGAATTCTTGGGCTTGGAAATACCAAATACTTTATTTCCCGTAATAAAAACTGTGTACATTTCTATCAGATCAAGAGGTCTATACTGGAATACAATGACCTTTTATTCTTGCCTTTTCTAACTGTGCCAAACTTTTCCCTGCAGCACAGATCAGAATACTGTTATGTGAAAGTCTGAACACTGCAAGGCAATCTGCACTAATTTACTGTTGAAGGCCACATGGAAGTTTTGACGTGTCCCAAGTATGGCCAATATCAGAAGACAACCAATACCAATGCATTTCCAACAGCACATTGATCTTCAATGCAACAGTTTACTCAAGCTACTTACATCTCAGTGTAGATGAAGCTTTTATTTGGAGACTACGAAGCTGTCCATCTAGATCTTCCACGAGTCTACCAGTGAATCTCTAGACTGGATCTCAAGCAGACTGGAAGAATGTGTTTTAAAGACCTCCCCATAAGTATGGCGTTCCTCTCATCCTGTCTTGCCATCTGCCAGCCCAGGGCTGGACCAAGAGTGCCATGCTGACATCACTATAAAAGTTCACACCTCCAGTGTTCCCGTTTTTTATTTAGAAAAACTTTCTTACAAGTTAAGTGTAGATGTGTCTGCAGCTGCTCTTAAAGGGTATCGATCTATACTAGGTATTTATCTAATCAGATAAATCCAAAATTTCTTTTCAAAATAAAAGTTAGAGCCATCTGGAATATTTATGGTGCTATAAAAAGATAAGTGTTTCAGAAAGGTATGAGGCATTTCATTAAAAAGAGTAAGCCCAGTCACCATTGCATGCTCTGGATACTGCTGCATGCAAGCTAAGACCCAGGTTCAGTTTCTGGCACCCTAAAAACTGAGTTGGCAAAAAAAAAATCTTATAATCCCATCTACTTGGCCAACTGAGGCAGGAGGATCACAACACAGTAAGACCCTCTTTAAAACACCCCACACACACACACACACACACACACACACACTACTACGGTTACCACTACTACTACTACTAATGATTAGTAGTACTTAATGTACTCTGCCTCGGGTTTTTTCTTAAAATTTAGTTGAATAACATTTTTTAAGAACTATTTATTTAATTTTAGTCATGATCATTATTATTATTTTTTCATCTTTAGAGAGAAATAGAGAGAGAAGGAAGGTGAGAAAGCAGGATGCCAGGTCTGGGACTTGAACAGTGGTTGGCCATGTGGGAGTCGAGTGCCTTAACCACCATACCACCTGCTGGCCCTAGAATAACATTTTAAAAGACATGTAATACATTATACTTTAACCTTATTTCTACCTCTGTTTCACAAAAATAGCAGTAATTGCTTTTTCAATTTTGACAGATTTTTAAAACATACATTATTTAGCTTTCCTTGCCCCCAAAATATCTAAGAAAATAAAGATCATGTCATTTGTTAATTGATGTGGCATGAGTGCACACACTCACACCGCAGCACATTGAAGCTCCTATGTCAGGGCCATCTTAGCGTGTTTTATGTGAGTAAAAGCCTATCTACTATACCTCCTAAAATTATTCCATCAAAGACTTTTATTCTCCTCAAGATTTTTATTCTAAAGTTCTTTCTTAAGAGTAACCTTTTAAGGAGATGGCTGTTCAGGCTCTAGATTTTTCAGGGGTCACCTGTCACACAGGGTAGACACGTTCAGAACAGGGTAGACACGTTCAGAATTCTGTGGACCCACACACTACATGCAGCCCTTCAGCCATTCCAAATCCCACATTATAACACACAAAAAAAGACAATCAGACTGTTTTGGCTTTCTAAATTGACTTCGAATTTAATGTTTTGTCTAAAGAATTTTTCCAGTCATGATGGAACAGAACCATTTGAATAAACAAAAATTTCAGTGACATTTTTCATCAGGAGATCTAGTTTCTTCTGAAGGCTCAACTGTTCCTGTCAGTATTCCTGGCCTTGCTCAGACAAAGTGGTGACCTTAAGAAGCACATCTCTGTATGTAACGTCTTGCATGAAGCATCAGTATAGCAGAGTCACAAAGCAGGATCGGTCTTAGCTACAGGTACTAAAATAGAATCATTTGCCATTATGCAATTTCAGATAATACATTTTCAGATTTTAACTCTTTTGTTTAAAATTGCCTTTTAGATTGCTGTATGAAAGAAGATGGTAGAATAGGGCTCTCCAGAAGTCATCACCCCAATAGGAACATTAATTGAACAACTATCTAGACATGAAAATGCCCTCGCAAGAGCTAAGGGAACCAGGTGAGAGATAACAGTACAATAATAATAAGAAAAGATGCATTAAAGAGGATAGAAAGGGCAGTTTTACATCATTCATGTTGCCCTGCCCCAATCCTAAGTGGCAGAGCACAAAAAGAGGTACTGTCCACTTCAGGGAAGAAGAGGAAAATAGGCGTAGGACTTTGCCTAACATCAGACCTACCATAGTAAAACCCAGCACCAGGCAGACACCCATTGCTCCTGACTCCAGGCAAGGACCTATGGACTTAACCTCTAGACTTTATATGACACTAGACAGAAACCTGTAACCCCTGCAAGTGGACTTAATCAAGAGTTTGTATCACCATCAGCAGACTACAGCATTCCTGGACACCAGATAAACCTCAGTGGCAGGCTTCAGTAGTCACAGGGCTTCAGGGATGCCCTGCACTGTACCATCTTCAGCAGTCATGTTATACCAACCCAGCAGCACACTGACTTCAGTGATCCCAAGCTTAGGGTGCCCCAGCATTGTAAGAGCCACAGCAGACATGGGCAGAGACCACCCCAGATGATCTACCCGGAATCTCTGGACAGGATTTCTGTTGAAGGATGCTCCTAACTAAACCAACCTATGAAGACCGAATAAGTACCTACTTCTTAAATGCACAGTCATTGGCACAGGATCAGGAACAATCGAGGAAACATAATATCATCAGAGAGACAAAGTAAAGTACCATGGACTGAACCTGAAGAAATGGAGATGTATAAACTGGCTAAAAAAAATTTTTTTTAAATAATTATTTTAAAGAAGTTCAGCAAATCTTAAATAAATATAGAGAAATGATTCAAAGAAATGAGAAAATCAGTAAGTGATTAGGATAAGAAATATAACGCAGATTAAAATAATAGTAGTTATAATAAATAGAAATTCTGGAGCTGAAAAATACAATGATTGGGGCCAGTGAGTGGTGTGGTGGTTGAGGATGCTGGACTTGCACATGGCCAACCGCGGTTCAAATTCCAAACCTGGTGACTTGCTTTCTCACTCTTTCTCTCTTCCTCTCTGGTCAAATTAAAATAAATAAATGGGTAAATAAAGTTAAATAAAATAATTCTTTTTTAAAAAAGAAAAATATAATGATCAAAATGAATAATGCACTGTATAAACGACAGAACTAATCAAATGGAAGAAAAAAATATGCGAACTAAGAAACAGATTATATAAAAATATAGAGTCAAAGGCAGAAAAATAAAAATGAATGAAGGAAGTTCATGGGACTTTTTTGGGACAATACCAAAAGGGCAAATATTTCATTCATTAGGGTTCAAAAGAGAGAAGAGGAAAAAATGGGTAGAAAGCTTATTTAAAGAAATAGCAGCAGTCGATAGCAGGAGCGGAACAATGCCTAAATCAAAGGATCTTGTTTCATCAAGCTCTTCTGGCAGTGATTCTGACAGTGAAGTTGACAAGAAGTTAAAGAGGAAAAAGCAAGTTGCTCCAGAAAAACCTGTAAGGAAGCAAAAGACTGGTGAAACTTCTAGAGCTCTGTCATCTTCCAAACAGAGCAGCAGCAGCAGAGATGATAACATGTTTCAAATTGGGAAAATGAGATATGTCAGTGTTCGGGATTTTAAAGGGAAAGTTCTAATTGATATCAGGGAATATTGGATGGATCCAGAAGGTGAAATGAAACCAGGAAGAAAAGGTATTTCTTTAATCTGGAGCAATGGAGTCAGCTGAAGGAACAGATTTCTGACATTGATGATGCAGTAAGAAAACTGTAACATCTGAGCCATATAAAAACCTGTACTGTTCTAGTTGTTTTAATCTGTCTTTTTACATTGGCTTTTATTTTCTAAATTTTGTTTTCCAAGCTATTGTATATTTGGAGTGCAGAACAATTTGTAAGATGAATACTTTTTTTTTAATGTGCATTATTAAAAATGTTCTGAGCAAAGCTAACTGTCAACTTTATTAAGGAGAATTGCTCTGTGCCCAGTACCTAGTGTAAAATAAAATCAAGTAATACAATCTTAAAAAAAAAAAAATAGTAGCAGAAAATTTTCAAACCTGAAGAGAGATATAAATATACAGGTAGAGGAAGGTCTTCTGTTAGACTTAATCCAAATAAGGCTATTTCAAGATATATTATAATCAGACTGTCAAATCTCAAAGACAGAGAAAAATCCCAAAAGCAGCAAGAGAAAAGAAGCAAATAACATATGATAGAGTTCTCATTTTAAATGTAAATGAATTAAATTCTCCAATCAAAAAATGTACACTGGCTGAATAAATTTTTTAAAAAAGACTCAACTATATGCTGCCTCTGAGAGATTAGTTTCACCTGTAAGAATTCAACTAGACTGAAAGTGAAGGGATAGAAAAAGATACCCCATACAAATGAAATCCAAAAGATAGCAGAGTAGCTATACTTACATCACTAATTAAAATAGATTTTAATTCAAAAATTATAAAAAGAAAGTTGCTATATAATAATGAGGGATCAATTCATCAAGAGGATATAATAATTATAAATATATACGAAACCAAAATTGAAGCATCTAAGAGTGTAGAGCAAATAGTAATAGATTTGAAGGGGGATAGACTATAATATAAACCCTACTTTTAGCAATAGAGGGGTCATTCAATCAGAAAATCAATAAAAAGATCAAACTCCAAATATACTCTTGACCTAATGGACATATTCTATATGAAAACACACAGAGTATTCCATCCAATGTGCATAACAGACATTCTTCTCAACTCCTCACGGAATATTCTCTAGGATAGATCGTACGTTTAGGCCACAAAACTAGTCTTAACAAATTAAAAAAGACTGAAATTGAATCAAGTATCTTTTTTGGCAACAATGGTATAAAACAAGAAGTGTGAAACTTCAAAAAAGTACAGACACATAGAAATTTAAAAATATGCTCCTGAACAATAAATACTGAAATTTAAAGAGCAATTAAAATATTTTCTTGAGAAAAAAAGAAAATAAAAACATAACATACCAAAAACCTATGGGACATGGAAAAAACAATTTTTTTGAGAGGTTTTTGCTATAGGGCACATGCGCTCATCCAAAAGACAGAGAAACAGAAAGTGAGAAATCACCCCCCAGTGGGGATGGCCACACATGCACACACGCCTGGCATGAGTTTAAGCCATGGGTCCGGGACTCAAACTGTGGTCAACTACATGAGAGTCCAGCAACATAACCATTACACCAACTGTTGATCCCTGGAAAAAACTATTGTAAGTGGCAAGATTATAGCAATAAATGCCTATCTCAAAATAGAAGAAAACTGTCAACTAAACAACCTAAGATTGCACCTTAGGAAACTAGAACAGAAATAAAAAATAAATAAATAAATAAATAAGCCTGCAATTAGTAGAAAGAAGGAAATGATAAAGATCAGAGTGGAAATTAATAAAACAAACACTAGAAAAATAATAGAAAAGATCAACAACATCAACAAACTTTTAGCTAGACTAAGGGGAAAAAAAGGTGCAAATTAAATCAGAAGTGAAAAAGGTAACATTCTGATGATACCACAGAAATACAAAGGATCACAAGAGACTATTATGAACAAATTGTATGCCACAACAAGAGTAGACTAGGAAAAATAATGGATAAATTTTTTCACAACCAACCAAAATTGAATTATGAACAAATATTGGGTCATCAGAAAAGTCATTACATATATTTCTGTTTTTCTACGTAAAAATAATTATGACTTTACCAATGACCCAACAGAAAATCCGAGCCAACCAATAACAAATAAGGAGATTGAATCGTTAATAAAAAGTCTCTCATCGAAGAGAAGACCAAGACCAGATCTTCTCAAAGAATTCTGGTCAAACTCTTCCAAAAAATTAAAGAGGTGGGAATACTTCCTAACTCATTTTATGAAGCCAACATTACCCTAATGCTAATATCAGACAAAGACATGACAATAACCAAAAAAGGAAAACTGCAGGCAGATATCCCTGATGAAAATAGGTGCAAAAATCTTCAACAAATCGACTTCATTGGCACATTAAAAAGTATTCAGCATGATAAAATGGGATTCATCTCAGAGCTTGAAGGATGTTTTAATATACACAAATTAACAAATGTGATACATCACATTAACATAATAAAGGTCAAAAGTCATATGATCCTTTCAGTAGAAGCAGGAAAGGCATTTGACAAAACTCACCATCCTTTCATAACCAAAATTCTCAAGAAATTATGTGTAGAGGATAATACCTGTATGCAGAAGGCTATATATGACAAAGCCACAGCTAATACTGTACTCAACAGAGAAAAATTAAAAGCTTTTCCTCTTAGATCTATAACAAGACAAAGATTCCCACTATAAACACTTCTTTTTAACATAGTTTGTAAGCCTAAATTAGAGAAAGCAGGTAAAAGAAAGAAATAAAAGACACTAAAACTGAAAAGCAAGACGTTAAATTGTCCTTGCTTGAGATGACATGATCTTATATATAGAAAACCCTAAAGACTCCACCAAAAAACTATTAGAGCTAATAAAAGAACACAGTAAATTTTCAGATACAAGATCAACATACAAAATTCAGTAGCATTTCAATATACTGATAGATAAACTATTTTAAAAAAATCAAAAAAAGCAATCACTTTTATGATAGCCACATAAAGAAAAATACAAGAATAATGAAAGAGTTTTTAAAAAGTCTGTACTGAAAATTATAAGACATTGATAAAAGAAACTGAAGAAGATACAAGTGAATGGAAAGACAACTCATGTCCATGGATTGGAATAATTAATATTGTTAACATGTCCATACTACCAAAAGCAATATACATATTTAAGGCACTCCTTATCAAAATAACAATGACACTATTCACAGAAATAGGAAAAAAAATCTTAAAATTTATAGGGAGCTAAAAATATCCTGAATAATAAATGCAATCTTGAGTAAAAAGAACAGAATTGGAACCATCATACCATCTGACTTCAAAATATACTTCCAAACTATTAACCAAAACAGTCAATGAAACAAATAGAGAGCCCAGAAATAATTACACATATTTAAGACACTCAATTTTTGACAAAGGTGCCAAGAGCACAGAATGGGGAGAGGACAGTCTTTTCAATAAATAATGTTGCATACCATATATAGAAGAATAAAATTAGACCCTTATCTCATATCACATTTTAAAAAACTCAGAATGGATTAAGTGTAAGACCTAAAAGTACAAAACTACTGTAATAAAGCATAGAGGAAAGTTCTATGACATTAGTCTATGCAATGATTTTTTTTTGGATATGACCTCAAAGTATAGATAACAAAAGCAAAAACTGCCAAAGAGATTATGTCAAAATAATAAGCTTATGACAGCAAGGAAACAATCAACAAAGTGCAGAGACAACTTATAAAATGGCAGAAAATATTTTCAAACTATGAATTTGACAAGAGGCTAATATTCAAAATTATATAAGGAACTCAAACAACTCATTAGCAAGAAAACAACCCAATTAAAAATGGGCAAAAGACCTACTTGATGTTTCTTTTCAATATTTTTCAAGTGCCCAACAGGTATGAGAAAAAATACTCAACATCATTAGTTATCAGAGAAATACAAGTCAATACCACAATGAGAAATACTAGATACCATCAAACATCCAAATATCTGGATAATAGGCATCCCAGAAGGTGAAGACACTCATAAGGGCATTGATAATCTATTCCATGAGATCCTGCAAGAAAACTTTCCAAACCTAGAGAAGCACTCAAAGATTCAGTCCCAAGAAATACAGAGGACCCCAAATAGAATCAACCCAAGAAGATCTTCTCCAAGACACATTATAGCCAGATTGACCAAAACAACAGACAAAGACAAGATACTAAGATTGGCAAGAGAAAAACGGCAAGTTACCTACAAGGGGTATCCCATCAGACTAACAGCAGATCTCTCATCGGAAACAATGTGAGCGAGGAAAGAATGGGAAAATATACTCAACATGTTAAGGGAAAAGCAATTTCAACCTAGAATACTGTACCCAGAAAGATTATAGTTCATTTGGGAAGAAAAGACACGAACATTCCCAGATAAACAAAACCTGAAAGAATTTACCAGCACCAGACCAGATCTCCAAGAAGTTCTTAAGGGAGTGCTATGTCAGTAAAATTAAATGCAGACACACAGAAATAAGAGTTCAAAAACTAAGAAAATGGGCAACTTAATTGTAGGGACAA
>NW_006159811.1:3238411-3255414 GCF_000334495.1 Tupaia belangeri chinensis
CATGGATACCAGAGACAATGTGGGAGGAGGGTGGGACATGGCAGAGGGTGAGAGATAGGGAATCAAGGATGGCAAAACAAAAAACAAAGTATACAAGACATAAGAATTGGAAAATTACTTGCTGATAACATGTATGTTGATGTGCTTGATTGAGCCAATATACAGTGTATTTTGGATGGAAAATTCATTTGTAGGCTGTAATGATGTATAGTGAATTAATGTAAAAACTAAATAAATTTCAAGAGAAAAAAACTATTTCACAATGTATATATATACTTTAAAACATCACATTTTATATACATCATACAAATTTATCTGTAATTTAAATAAATGAATAAATAAATATATCTGAACATTATAAATGAATAAAATAACATTTCATTTGAATTATTAAAAAGGACTTAATAAAACATACACTTTTTAAAAATTTTGTTTGTTTGTTTGTTCTTGAGGGAGAATAAAAGCAAGTTTATTAAGGAAAGTGTACAGAGCAGACTACTACATAAGTGAAACAGCCATGTGAGGGGAGATGGGTGAACAGTTCCATTCTTTTCTCCAAGAGGAAAGAAAGAATGACTACCCAGATATAAAGATATAAGAGCCACCCCATACACAAGGAAGTCCCCCCCAAAAAATATGCTTTTTAAATAATAGAACTGCATTATTTCTCTAAAAAAAAAAAAAGACGCTGCCATAGAGACTTTTCTACAGTTAAGGTAGAGAAGTGAATCAAATGTTAAATAAGCTACTAAAATTAGGACTCCTGAGACCAACAGTTGGCATAATGGCTATGTCACTGGACTCCCAAGTAGTCGACCGTGGTTTGAATTCTGGACCCAGTGGCTTAAACTCACACCAGGCACATGTACATGCATGCCCAAGATCCTGAGAGGAGAATGGAGAAGGGATTGGAGCATGGCCATCCCTCCGGGAAGTGATTTCTAACTTTCTGTCTCTCTGTCTCTATCTTTCTGGTGAGCGCACGAGCCCTATAGGAAAAACCTCCCCCCCCCCAAAAAAAAAGAAATCAGGACTCCTATCATTCCATTGTTCTACCACCATTAGCCACTACAACAAAAGCAATCATTAAAATGTTTGTGCAGTTGACTTAACCTTGGTGGCACACATTATTATGATGGTTCAAATCCTGGGCCCACCTAACCAGGCCAGGCAGGGTGGCCCAGGGTGTAGTATTAGTCCTTGTTAATTAGGAGACTGGGGCAGGAGGACCTAACATGGCAAGGTCCTATCAAAAACCAATCAATCTCAATCTTTCAATAAATAAATAAATAAGACATTGAAAATACATACATATATAAGCATGTCTGTGTTTTTTAATAAAACTTCACTTTAAAAAATGTGTGTAAAGAGTTACCTTTTTTGTTTCACATTTATGAAGTGCATATCACATGCCAGGCATTGTGTTACTTGCCGCTTTTACAGAGGCAAACAACATTGGCATGGTCCTTTTCACATTCTTTGTTGGCTTAAATTATCTGGATTTTTTTTTTTTTAATTTCTTCTTCACCTTGCAAGTGTAAAATAAAAAAGGTATAGCTAACAAGCCATTACTACAAAATTAAAATGAAACGATCAGGGACCAGCAGTTAGTATAAAAGCTATATCGCTGGACTCCCATATAGTCGACTGCAGTTTGCGTCCTGGACCCAGTGGCTTAAACTCAAGCCTGGTGCATGTGCATGCGTGCCCAAGATCCCAAGAGGAAAATGAAGGAGAAGGATTGCGGCATGGCCACTCCCCCTGCAGGGGTGATTTCTCACTTTCTGTCTCTCTGTCTCTCTCTGTCTTTCTGGCAAGCACAGGCGCCCTATAGCAAATATATCAAATCAGTTAATTCTATGTAGATTAGTACACCCCAGGAAAATCCAAAACTTAAGCAAATCAAACTATTTTTTTGTTGAATATCCAAATTATTCTGAGGAAAGAAAACACAATGCTATTAAAGGAAATGAAAGGCCAGACAGTGGCATGGAAATTAAGGCACTGAATCCCACATAGCCAACTATACAGTTCAAGGTCTGGACCCAACAGCTTGAAAAACAAGCCTGGTGCATGTGCATACGTACCCAAAATTCTGAGAAGAGAGTGGAGGAAAGGGGAATTGCAGCATGACCATTCCCTTGGTGGGTAGGAGTGATAGCTCTCTCTCTCTCTCTCTGTCTCTCTCTCTCTCTAGCAAGTACACATGCCCTATGGCAAAAAAAAAAAAAAAGAAGAAAAGGGAAATAAAAACTTTCTCACTAGAAGGACATCATTTGACTCTTTGTCTCTTCTCACAGTGAAGACGTATGACATATGATGGATATTTAAAAGAAAGTCAAATTCAGCTCAAAGAAAGAAAAACATTGATTAAAACTTAGACTATTCCAGATAAAAACTAATTCCACTGAATTGAAGTTAAACAAAGGATCAATTAAATCAAATAGAAGTTCTTTGTAAATCAACGTTGTTTAAGAAAAACAACCTCTAAAACTCTTAACATAGTTTAAGTCCTTGGTAAACATGTTCTGTGATGGCTCAGGACCTTGAAGGAAATACATTGAAGCTGTGCAGACACATGATGGTTTTCATTATGTGCAACTACAGAAGTAAACATGCAGTATATTACAAAGGTGTAGAGACAGCAGTGAATTTGGATTGGACATAAGTATCAGCCTTGGAATTTGTGAGGTATTTAATCCATTTTTAATTCTTTCTTTCACTTTATTTTCTTTGATATGCCTCTTGGGAAAAAAAAAACAAACTTGTAAGTTAAATTGTTAACCAAATCTTAACAATGAAAATGTTATTATATAGACTATAATATTTTTAAATAATAAAAATATTACTGTAGACTGTAATAAAAATAGTTATGGGGCAGCTCTGTGACTTACAGTAATGAGCTGCTCAAGAGAAGCGAGGTCCCACACAGCAGAGCGTTCCAAATCCCTAGCCTGGTGAGTCTGAAACACACAGGGCACACCTCTGAGTGTCCAAGATCTGATGAGCTGGAGGACTGGAGGAAGTGACATAACCAGACCCTGTAGAGGGATGCTTCTCTCTCTCTCCCATGTGTGTGTACACACTCTATCACAAATAAAGGGAAAAAATGCTCAACAACAAAATTATGATTGAATCATGCTCTAGGCAAAGTCTCCTTGCTATATGGGTCTGCACTTCTGGTTCTCCTGCCTCCTGGGTTCCCACTCTACCCCCATGATGGGAACTTCCAGGAACAGGTGCCCTAATCCCAGGCCATTCTGGGTGGGTGTGGCTGGGTGCAGGGCAGCGTGCACCCAGAAGGCCTGCTTTTACTCTTTACCATATGAGTCCCACATGGGTTAGTTAGGCCCTGCTGTGCTATCTCCAGGTCAGGGCCATATTTCCTGTTTGGCACTGGATATTTGTCCGTTTCATGTCTCAGTTCTTAATACTGAGCTAGAAATGTGCAAGCTGGCTTTAATAATAACCAACCTGATCATGTAGTGAGGAATATCAGCCACAAGATCTTTCCTCCTAACTCCATGAATTACGATTACTCAGGGAGCTGTTTAAAATACAGACTCCCCCAGCCCTTTCCAGAGATTGCATTTTAGTAGTTTGTGGTGAGAGCCTGGACTTACATCATTAACCAGTATCATATATGAATTTTTCTTTAACACTAGAGAGTACATGTGTGTGCACAACAGGGGGCGTAGGGAAAAGAGCCCTCAACAGGGTCTCCTTACACTGCAGTCCCCTTTCTCCAGCCCTCCAGCTCCTCAGGAGCCTATGTGTTTAAGTATGTGCCCAATGTGCTTTTGAACTGACCCAGGGATCTGGACCATGGCTGGTCATATTGCTTCCAGCCTTGCAGGGCACCTGCGTCACCTCTACACCACAGAGGCTGGGCTCCTGAGTGATTTTTGATGTGGATGAGATAAAGGCCACACTAAGATAAATATGGTATAAGATAGGAGCTGTCTTTCCAGTGCCCTTAATAACTGTACAAAGCTGGGCCACTGAAGGCTACTAGGTACTATGTGATTTACATGCATTATTTAATTCTCACAATAATTTCATGATCACTCTCAGGATATTATTATCTGGCTTTTCAGTCTGAGAAGTAAAGAAAATGATCCACTTAAAGTCCTATATTTATCAAATGCCAGAATAGACCTGTGACATAAAACTCTTCTGATTTTGAGTCGAAAGCCCTCTCTGTAACACCACACAAACCCAGGCTTTCTCCCAGGCTCTGATACAGTCTCACTCGCTCTGAAGTGACTCCATATTAAAGTACTGGAAAACCAAGCGTCCCTCCCCAGTATTCAGAAAAATATGAACACTGTCATGTCTTCATAGGCCAGCCTAGATCTCTGATGCTCCAAGTTAACTCGTCGCACTTCAATAAAATGGACCCTCTACCCTGACTTCCTTGGTGCAAGAGTAAGAAAAACTAGATTTACTGCAAAGGCAGAACTCCAAACCTGTTTTGGGGCTGGCATTACCAGATATTCAGTTGTACTGTGTGAATGGAAAGCTCCTAGTGGGCAAGAGAAGTTCATATTCAAGTGTTCAATATAGCTCATGGTCTTGACCAGCCCATTGGAGTGCTTAAGAAGCTATTTTTTAATGATGAGGACAAGTATTACTCAAGCTTCCATTTCTCCTTTCAGTAAACATGCCCAGCTTTAGGGGCTGCTGACTCCTCCTCACTGTGCCCCCAGCACAGGAAGTTTAGTCCAGACTCTCGTGCTGGGCAAGCCAGCTGGCACCCTCTGAAGCCAGGAAAGAAGGACGTTCTAGTTGTTGCTTAGGCCTGATCAAGCACACATTCCACGCCTATTTCGTAAACTCTGCAATTAGTTTTCCTTCCAAACATGATCCCCTAAAACCCTGAGAAACAAAAATAATTCTACCACATGCTTCTTTCCGGATCTTTAAAATAAGCTAACATGCCTTCCCCAAAAGAAAATGAGCGATCGTGCATTCTTTATGAAAAGAATGAAGAGTATATGATAACTACCTTTTCTAGGATTTACATTTTTTAGGGAAAAAACAAGACAGACATTAAGGCTTTGGAAAAAAATGACAGGACTATAGGAAATCCTTGCCCCTTTAAGAGCTTGAGCCTGGAAATTCTGCTTTCAAATTGGGTTCCTTGGTGAAAAAGGAAAACCCAAGAGCCAAGGCATTAGAGTATGCACAAAAAGTTGGGACCCAAGGAAAAAAAGATCGGTGAGAAATAGGATTGGGGGCTCATCTAAATAACTGAAGTGTCACAGCTGTCTGACCCCAAAATCAGAAAGAAAGGAGATGGAGGAACTTCAAACAGCTGCCTGAGAGCAAATTCAAGGAGATCCGTTTAAACTTTCAGTGCTGAATACCTTCCAGGCACCACTCTTAGTGTTTTATACGTGTCTTGTTTAAAATACAGCTATCACAAAAGTTAATTCCCCTTCTTTTATAGTTGATAAAACCAAGAAATAGAAAGACTAAGTGAAATGGCACAGTTAGTAAGTCATGGCGTGGGACTCAGCCTGGAGAAATATAACTGCTCCGAACCACCCCAAGAGGCCTTTACTCTTCCATCTGGACCCACCTTTGATAAATCCAACAGGCTCCTACGGGGACATCAACCTAAAGGAGGAGCATGAACAGAGTAAGAGAGAGAGACAGAAAAAGAAGGGCACTCTGCCTCAGGAAGGAACTTGGCATGGCCACGTGTTGAGAAAGAAGGTCCAGGCCATGGCGGCAACGGCGCTGAAAAACTATGGCTCAAAAAGAAGCAATTATTGACTACTGTTCCCCATGATTCCTGACACAAGCGACAAGGAAAACCCTGCACGCCTCATCCTTATGAAGAATACTGAAAAAACCTGCATGGCAAGAATTCGGCTGCGTTGTATATTTAGAGTGTACAAGCAAAGGTCTTAAGAAGACTGCATGGAGATTAGAAGCTTGATTGAGTGCAGGAAGCCAGGCATACTTAGGTGATGAAAGTTCAAATAAAACTTCTCTTACGGAATTAACAAATTTAGCACCAAAAAGTAAAATCAGCATCAAGGCTGCCTAAATCTAACAGCACTGGGCTGCAGTCTCAGCTTCCTACCTTTGTGTCCATGGATGAGGAAGCATTTACTAAATAAAGATTTTGGCCAGCCAAAAAGATCTCTTTTCTGTTTTGGAAGTTTATCTGGAGAGAGATTCTCTATGCGACTCATCATCACATTGAATAACCAACATTTGTAAAAGTCTGTGGTCACTTCCTCTCCTCTCTAGATCTAGAGTCAAGTATCCGAGACATAGAAAAAAGGAAAAGAAAGATGGTCAGGAAAAGTGCTCTGAATCACAGAGAGAGAGGGGAAGTACAGGGGATATTTGTTACTTTAAGTACAGATTTAAAATTGCCAGTTTATTTAGCTACTAGAATGCTATAAATAGTCTAAGACTATGCCACGGTGTTTATTGTTTACATGTAATATGAAAATATTGTCAAATTATGCACTTAGTAACTCCTGTAAAATAGCGAAAACAATGTAATTGGTTCTAAAAAACTTAATATCTTCTTTTAAGCTAGGTTTTATTTACCAAGCATTACAGCATTTAAAGAGAATGAGAGAGAGAACATTTTAAGAGGATAACCTTTCCTGTCAACTGTGTAACCTTAGGAAAATAATTTAACATCTCTAAGCCTCTTTCTGCACCTCACTAGCTAATGAGATAAAGTAAGCGAAAAAGCTCATATCCATCTGGTACCCCATTTTTAATATTCTGATTGTCACTATAAAAAACAAGTTGAAAATCTAGAATTATCCATAAATAGTTCTCAAGACGGTAGGGGGTTACTTTCCCCAAAATTACAGCTTACTTTGTTTTTCGTTCACATTTACTTTGTAGATGGAACCCTGAAGGTACTCTTCAAATATCTTCACACAATTATTGATTTCAAGTAACTTACAAATTATACATCTAATTCTAAAAGTATAAGAGTTTTTAGCATTTTTGGTAATAATGTAATCCTGTAGCAACTAAAACTAAATCAAATAATCATGTTTAAAATTACAAGAATAATATTTCAATATGTTCAAGTAGAAACTGAAAACAGGAAAGACACCAGCTGGACATAAAATTGATAATTGCTAGGATTAATAATATTTCTAAATTTGACTTCTTTAAAAATAAATCACTTTATAATTTATTTAGATTTCCATTTAGAGAAGAAGTCCTACTAAAAGCTCAAATAAGAGAAAGTGGGCTTGGACAATTGGTTTTAAAAAGAATCCACATAATCGTAGGGCTTAATTTTTTATCTACAATTCATCTCAAAGTCACCAGAATGACTTTTATATCAAAGAGCTTCAGTGAGTGACAAGAGCAAGACTTGCTTTGTACTATTTAAAAGTCATTATTCCATGAAATAACTTTAGCCTGCCAAGATGAGAAAGAATAACAGATGCTGTTTTTGCATTATCTGCGTTATTTCGACCAGCCATCCTTAGACATTTGGGTCAAATTTCTAGAAATTTGTTACTTGCATTTGACAGAGGAATCAAGTATCCTGACCTCTCAGTTTGACCTTTCTAATTGGCATCCATTTGTAATGCTTCGCTTTTTGTGGCAATTATCCTTAAACTAGTCCAAGTTAAGTCTATTTTTGCATGTACCAGGACCTATATCAGAACAAACCACAAAGAAAAAGTTTCTCTACGTATATTGTGTGTTATTAGGATGCTTAGATTTTGAAGGTGTTTCTATTTATACAACCTTAAAGGAGACAGGAAAAGTTGTTTTATTCAGCTGTGTTTAATCATTGTTTTCTATCCTATGCACAAAAGGGACCAGCAGGTGACCTGGTGATTGAAGCAATGGACACCCTCACATGCCCGACCGGTTCAAGTTCTGAACCTGCTAGCTTCATTTCTCATTTTCCCTCTCTCTCTCTTTCACTGCTTCTCTCTGGTCAAATTAAAATAAATGGTGCCAGCAGTTGGAGTAATGACTATGTCGCTGGACTCCCATGTAGTCGACCACAGTTAGAATCCCGGACCCCATGGCTTGAACTCATGCTGGGCGCGTGAGCATGCATGCCCAAGATCTCAAAAGGAGAAGGGAGAAGGGATTGCAGCATGGCCATCCTCCCTGGGGAGGGAGGGTGTGTGTGTGTGTGTGTTTGATTTCTCGCTTTCTGTCTCTCTGTCTCTCTCTGTCATTCTGGCGAGCACACGTGCTCTATAGCAAAAGCCTCTCCAAAAAAAAAAAAAAAAAAAAATGAATAAGTAAAATTAAATAAAATAATCTTTTAAACATTTTTAAACCAAATATCTTTTAAATAAAATGGAATGTCCTATGTATTCATAGTTGAAGCAGAACTTTATCCCTTAAAATAAATAAATGTAAAAATAAAAAATACTATATTACAGCTTGTTAGAGTATAGTAACCAGCTCAGAAGATGAAATAAGTAAATTGTTTTATAATTTTTGCATCAAGTGTTTAAAGACTCTAACAATGATCTTCTATTTATATTAATAAACAGAGATTTTAGTGTATATTATGTTTATATTATACGAATGCCATTACTATATAATAATAATAGGTAATATTTATTAAGCACTTTCAATGTACCAAATATGGTTTTGAGGACTTTAAATGTATTAACTCATTTAATCCTCAAATAATTACCGAAATTGATCAGATTCTACTGTCTCCTTCAAAAAGTATTAACAAATCACCTTGAGATGCTAAGGAAAAAAAATTGTAAAAGCCTATTGTGTTGAACCAAGTGGAATTCTCACTGAATTTTTTAAAGGTGTGAAAAGTAAAAATCATAAATAGTAAGTTTCAGTTGATTGTACCATTAGTTAAAACTGCCTATATACTTTGAAACTTGGAGAAATGACATTTTGAGAGGTCATTTAGTAAGAAATAAAGGGAATAAGCATAAAAAAAACTACCTTTACAGAAAACTGAATTTTAAAATGACTTAATATGAAGAAACCTAATATGTCATAGAAAAAGCATAAGTCACTTTTAAGTGCCGTGCACACATGTTAATACAAATAATGAAAATCTGTAAGTGGCTATGCTAAGCTAAACCTATTTCATTAATCTTAAAATGTCTTACTACTTCCCAGGTAGTGAACATTTTCGTAACGAAGCAAGTAAATAATTTGTAAATTGGTTACAAAATGTGTAAATGCTGTGAAGAAATTTTTAGGAGTATAAAATTAGTCTTTACAGTATTAATAAGTAATTATTTTTGATGTGACAAAAAATGCAAGATAAAACTTTCTGAAATTCAGCAAGTAAAATTTCTCCATGGAAGATCAGTCTTCTCATTCTTGGTTTCTTTGCTTCCTACTTAGTAATATGAAAATATGTTATATGACAGAGTCTTCCAAAAATTTGTGAAAATACATATTATGGAAATACTGTGGGTGGGTTTTAAAATTTCTTGCACCAAAATAAACTTGTATTTTAATTCTGTTTGTTCCACAAACATTTTGAAATTCTCTCTACTACTTAGATCTGGTTTTTGACATTGTGAACAGCTTATAAAATTAAATAAGAATCTGATTTACGAAGGATACATACAAAATCACATAGACATGTAAAATTTAAATGTTATATGTTATTTCCATAATATGTCTCCTTACTTGAGCCACTTCTAAGAAGTAAATAATAACAACTACTTTAGAATGTTATTTCCAAATACACTTACCCTTTAAAAACTAATTGTGTACTCAATAATTTTTTAAGTAAATAAAATATTATAATAATTACTTACAGAAATACACATGATTCTCTTGGTTAAAAATAACTGTACCAGAAAAAATAGAATTATCTTAGCAAGTTGTCCTTCTTATTTGGAAAATCCCCTCATTCCAATTTACAAATATAAAATCTCCATAATGCCTTTAACAAATATAAAGTAGTTCTACTTACACTTGCATGGAGTTTTCCTTTTTTTGACATCGCTAAAAATTTGTTGCTGAAAACTCCTCGTATTCCTACAATCCCTTGAGACACAGCAAATATTTCCAAAATACCTAGAATGACAGAAATCCCAAAATAAAACACAGACTCTTCTATATATCATTGTGAAGAATTAAATTTCTACATAAATTCCTTCCATTCTTTATTATGGCAATTTAAAAAAGACCTTAACATTCAACATTCTTATTTTTTATAACATTCACTACGTAAAAATAAGAGACTAGCATTCAAATGTTCATTGAAAATTATTAATTCAAGATTCAAATATTTGATTTTATGTCAAGATTTTTTTTTTCTACACATGATAATTGCTTTTAGGAAGCAATGTTTAACAACAGAATAATTTCAAGTTCTAAAGAGGTTGAAAAGATAGATTTTTTTTCCCTAAATGTTTATAAAATAATTGTCGCCCATTGTTTTTTCATCGTTAATACACCACTTTTAGTAATAAAGCAAATAAAATATCTATTTAAGACAAGTATAAATGACTTGAAAGCCTGGAAAATAATACTTGTTTATGTCAAATAAGTCCTCTTTTCTAATCATCATGATTGCAAGAGTACAAATAAATATATACCGTACTCAATTACTTAATGAGTAGCTCTTTTAAAGACTACACATACCGAGATACTGAAAGTTCTATTGAATAAGTTAGGACACTGAAGTTAAACATTTAAGGGTATAAACGATTATGTTTGAGTCATCTTGCATTTTGAATCATTTCCTGAAATAAAATGTCATGAGGTATTTTATTAATATTATAATGACATTTATATTTTGTATTTCATGGAATTATTGGGTCAATGTCCAATTGTATCCTACAATAATTTCAAACTCTATGTCCACTAGGTCAACAGAATCACACACTGGTACTTTAAGAAGATGAAACTCATAGTCTTCTAGTCTGCATATAACCGGAAAACCAGCATATTTACCATAAACTTATATATAATGTTATAGGAACATGATTTTTTTTTGTTAGTCGTCTACATCAAATCCGGGGAAAAATGAACAAAATAACATAGTTCACTAGAGCTAAAAAGAGACATACTTTAGAAAGGAACAAAGAAAGAAAGAAAAGGAAGGCTAGGAACTAGAGAAGAAAAAAAGAACATAACATTTTCATGTATTAAACTTGAGCATAGAAGTTAATTAGAATATTCCAATAGAATTCTAATGAATAAAGAAATTCACCAGATTTTCTTGAAATAGCAATCTCCTGTTACTGTATTTGAAGTACATATAAAATTATTTAACTTACGAAAGGGAGTAAATTGTGAATAAATATGTGATACTTGTAAATACATACATATGAATAACTTTATCAAACACTTGTACCACACAATGTGGGTTAAGACCTACAATTGTAGCAAATACTGTTATTCAACTTAGTCTCTTAAAAATACTTGATTAGAAAGTTCAAGGGGGGGAGGGAGATAGGCGAATAACTACTTGTTATAAAATATTCTTATCCTGAGTAAATAAAACATCTCAGAGAAACTGCAGCTGCCAATTTATTTATTAATGTTTCTTTAAAAAAACAACAACACAAAAAGCTAGTAGAAAGGAACTATTTTTGCTTTTAGGAATAAACTAAGAAAACTGGTATTCCATAAATCTTTTACTTTGAAATGTTTGAAATTCTGTTTACGACAGATTTTACTATAAAAATTACATGACTGTGCTACACACACACAACACCCTCATTTTGTTATTTTATCAAGTAAATGGTAACAAGGCACAGAGAATGCTTTCTAAAGGTAAATACATTACACGGATGTAATACGTTATAGTAATATCTTCAGTGAGTATGACTAGAACATTTGATTCCAAGTTATATTTCTCTCAGAATTACAGAATAATATTGAGAACTGTGTTAATGATTTTCAGTATTTGGAGATGGGGACGTGATTGTAAATGCTGTGAAAGTGCGTGTTAAAAATGAAAACAAGAGAATATGAAAAATCCCCTATTTGTGGAATGGGATACAAAAGAGACAATGTGGAGTTGATAGAAGAGGAGATTTGGTTATGTTTCCTCCAATTAACTCATGGTTCTAGGTTGTTAGGAGTTTCTTATTCCATTCTTGGAAAATTACCAGGCTTCGTAAATGCAAAGCTATTGTATATTAATGAAAAAAATTACTTAGTAGTATAAAAGATGAAATTCTCTTCAGTATATGTGTTTACAGGCTAATTTTAAGAAATAAAAGGGCTTTACAAATATGTGTTTCATGGAAATACATTGGTTTAAGTAAACTGGGTTTCTGGCAACTACATTATTCTATCTTTATAGGAAAACTCCACTTTGACTCATTTAAATTGTATCTCAACACTGGTATGTTCTGTGAGTATTTGCTATGTACAATTTACATTGTAATAAATTTTAAATATGAGGAAAATGAAACAATATATATGAAAATTTTATTATTTTATTACATGGTGTATGATTTCTTGTAAGGTTCAGTATAAAAATGATATATTGCCTGAGAATAAGAGAATTTTATACTTTTAAGAAAATTATATTTAACTGAAAGCTTCAACATAGTTTACATGTATTATTCTATTTAATACTAGGAAGACTACAGAAGAGAAAAAAGATGTGAAAAAAGTTACTTCTCACATATGCAACTTTGATACTGATTTTCTAAAACTCAATGTAATTATGGCCTAATATTGAGAACACTATTGAGACCATAATTTCCAAAGTAAGTCAGCAGTGATTTTACAATGTCTTGTTTTCTCAAGTATTAGAGCAGATTCAGCAAGTGTCATAATTCAACTTCCTGCCCACCCCTATCCACAAGTGACCACAGGGCTATTGAGGTTACTATGCCTAATCTCAGTAATTCATTTAGGAACTCTATATATTCTTTACAATCTAAATTATGTACAACAATGGAACGTATAAATAATAATAAATAATTTAAAAATAGTTTTTATAAATTACAAAAGAGCTATGTAATATTTGAAATCCATGTGCATTAAATCCAACATATATAAAACAACAATATTTATGTGACATTGATTTTTGCTTTAATTTCAGTAACTTCCTGACTTTTCTTTATGAGTTGATAATAATACTTTTTTTTAAAGAACCATTTTATTTAACTTTTTATTTATTTATTTTCATTTCATCAGAGAGGGAGAGAGTGAGCGAGAGGGAGGTGGGAGAAAAGTGAGAAAGCAAGCCGCCAGGTCTGGGACTCAAACCATGGTCAGTCATGTAGGAGTCCAGTGTCCTTAACCACCATGCCACCTGCTGGCCCCCAATAATAATAAATTTGATGGAAATTTTCAATTTACCTTATAGATGCCTTAACCAAATTGTCAAGTCTGTCTCCCAGACCATAGACAGTCAATGACTGCTAAACTGGATTGTCTTCATTGAGCCTCTCATTGCCTCTCTCTTCCTTGCCCAGACACTCCATGTGCACACATGTGTGGACACACGTATTAGGAATCTGCTGCTGTTGTGGCTTCCTCTTGCTTGTGTGGAAAGGAGTGAAGGCTCAGTATAAATTAATTCACATCAAAGCGCAAGTGACAGTGTATTATCTTTTCTCAGGTATTCACATTTAAGAAAATAAAGAGAAGAGGGGCATGCTTAACAGAAGGAATTATTCTCTCTTGGTGGAATCTCAGAGTTGACATCCAGGTTGAAGAGGGCAAGAAATTTTTGGTGTCTCAAATTGCACACATACTTACTTCCAAAGATAGTTAGGCATTATGAAGTAAGTTTATTTTAGTAAGAAAACATATACATATCTAGACTTTTCAACTTAATCCTCTCCAGATTTTTTACCATACTAGGGCTCTATAATAGTTGATACAATCATATGTATAGACTTCTCCCTTTTCTTGGTAAGTAAAATATAGAAAAACACAGATATTCCATGTATTCAAAAACTTTCAACAACCCATCTGAAAATCCCCAAAGAAAAATATTTTAAAACTGAAATTTCTCTACTTGCATCCACACAGTAACAGATAGACTATGCCAAGTTAGCAAATCTGAGTCTTGAAATACCCAGCTTAGCAGCCTTCACTGATTAAATTAGTAACAAAAAATTTCCACTTGAGTTTTTCCATACAGGAGATACAGATTCTGGGTTATCCAGGCTTGGGTGACTGTAATGATTCTACGTGTTGCCAAAATTGATGGTGAATTCAGAATTTTTAAAAATCAATGAAATCGAGGGTTCTATCAATCAAAATATGGGATTGCAATTTTCATATTGTATGTGAATGCTTTGGTTCTGTGTAGTCATAGTCTTAAACTTTTCCTCTTTAAATTGACAATGCGTGACTTCCCATTTTTCAACGGCCCAAGAGAATTTAACAGAAAGATCATACTGAAACTATACTTGAAAGCATGTAAATCTAAGCAAACATTTTGTTTCTATGCAATACTTGGATCATATCATCTGCTTTGTCATTTTTCTTCATCCTTCCTCAGTATCTCTTCAAGATAAAGGTTTATATGCAATGAGTTGGATTTCATTTTCTGTCTTCAAAATTTGAAATAACTATGTATAAGAGCAGCTAATCATATATTAATTGACACACCTAAATAGTTTCAAAATCTATGGCCAAAGTATCCTTCTGATGGTGAAATTAAAAATGTTCAGAAATTGCAAAAATATTTCATATTAAATGGTAGTTGTGAAACACATATATATTTATCTGTCCTAGCCAACAAGTATTACAGAATGTCTTTGGGTTAGAATGCAGTTTCATGGCAAAACTTTGACTTTTTAATTAATTAATTTATTTATTTTTTTAATGTTTAGGTAGCAGGATTTAACTAAAAGAACATAAGTTTTTTCAACATTACTAACTTACAGACAGTAGAATTAGATGATGAGATTAAATGGATGTATTCTTTATGGCCCTTGACCTAGCTCTCTCAGTCTATCTTGTGAGACTTACTCAAATGTTTTCTCACATGCTCTTAGTAAAAGTCTGTCACCAACACGTTAGTTTACACAAATGTCAGGAAACTGTCAAATGCTGTCTTCGAAGAAGTAAATGACCAACTGCGATGAGGAGGCTGCTATTTCTTTTCCACAGCTATGTGAGGGCAAAGACCCACTTTAAATTTCCAAATCACAAGTCATCTTACTTAACATGAGGCATTCCATAAATTCTTCATGGATCAATGATACCAAATTTTACAATATTAAGTAATGTAAGACTCTCCAGACATCACAAAGCAGAAAATCACAGAGAGTTGAATATTTAAGCTTTGCTTTTCTCTTCAAGAAAAATCTATGGAAGACACAAAACAAAACAAAAGCTAGCCCTAGCCCCAAAGTAACCAGATATCATGCATGCTTAATAAAGTTAAGTATCCTGTATGGAGTGCAAGAATGAATGAAAGAATATGTGAATGCAAACAGTGCATGTGGAAAGACTAAACTCAGGAGGGCTGCTGTAAACTAGAATAAGTTAGAAAACTGTTAGTTAACGTTTCGTTTAGGTGCTGTTTAGGAAGCACCCCTAGTCTTTTATAGATATCTTTCAACATGGATTTTAAAAGAAATGGAGGATTGGATACAATGGATACCTGTCAATGCCTTCTTTACCTGACCATTAATGGTTCTTTGTTGATCTCAAATTCCTTCAGGTGGTTTTCTGGAACCACCCCTCTAGCAAGGCCTAAATTGCAAAAATCTTTGTCTCTTGGTGCCTTTGTAGAGAGAAAAGGAGGTGACTCTTGGGAATAAGCCTCTTTTGCTGAGATCCCAGGCACACCTAACCTACTGTAGACACATCCTTTTGATCCCCCACTGCCAACCTGCTGCTTGCTGCCTTCTAATCTGGGGTCTTCCCTCGTTGAACAGAAGCTATCTTTTGTTGGCATTGACTTCCTGGATAAACTACAAGAAACAAATAGAGAAAGTTTTCCTCTAAGACAGAGGAAGAAAGATAGCAAGAAGCAGAGAACAATCTCAGATACTGACGAAGCAGAGTTGTGTGGGAAAAAAAAAAGGACACACAGAAATACCGAAATAAACCTAAGTCTGGCTGCCTCTGAAATTTCAGAACATTTCCCTTCGCCCCAACAAACCTTGCCCTCCTCTAAAAAGGCCCTGGGACTCTCCCGGGTGTGTGCCCAGGGCCTTCTGCCCGACTGGTGCTCCAAGCCACCTCTCCACGTGTGCTGCTGCCAGCTGGAACCGCACGTGCGTAAATCCCCCGACAGACCGACAGACAGACAGGCGCAAGGACCGGTGGACCCGCTCCTCCCCGGACGCTAACCACTGGCACCCGGGAGGTTTGTCAACCGGTTACCCCACCGACGTGCCCTCCAAGCCCGCTTCAGAGGCCGCTGCCAGGTTGTCAGTTCGGCCATGACTCCTACCGTCCCACGGCTCTACTCCAGAGCCTGGATAAGCTGGAGCCGAACTCATGGCGTCTTTGGTCTGAGATCCTGCAAGTTTAAGAACACCTGGGAGCTACTAGGGCCGGGTGCTCCGACGCAGCGCTATCTCCTGAGTAGCTCAGAGCCCCACCTGTGTTTTTACCTGGTGGACTAACCTCCCTGTAAGAGCAGTCTGGCCCTACTCAGGAAAACCTCCCGCAGAGATGGCTCTAGTCCCAGGCACAGCCCCAAATTCTCCTTTCAGCTGCCTTTTTAAAAGGAGGGGAACCAGAGGGGTTGTGACGTTCTGGAAACGCAGATGCCAGATGCCTTGGAAGGGAAGGAGAGATGGGAAAGAAGAGAAGAAGAAAGCTAAAGGGAAAATCAAGAAAAACCTTAAGCTTTTCTTTTTGTTGTTTGTTATGAATTCTACACAATTTGTTCCCATGCCTAATTAAACCTCCTGTGTGTTTCTTCTAAAATAAAAAACTTTCCCCTAAGTGTTCCTGGGGATCAAAGGTTGGCCACTCTCTCTCCTAGCAGGATATTATCATGGTCTCATGACATTAAACGTTTTTAACCCCTACTCTGAAATGAATAATTCCAATGTCCATCACTGTCCCCCTCTCTAAATGTGTCTTTTTTCCAGATCATTGAA
>NW_006159811.1:3255426-3256030 GCF_000334495.1 Tupaia belangeri chinensis
AGGAATGCCTTCTCTCTCTTGAAATACATATTTTTATGTGCAGATATGTATATGAGATGTGTCTACATATACACTTATGTCTATACACAATGCACAAATAACATATATTAACTCGCGGTTACTGGTAGCAGTTGGAAGGGAGAAAGTATGTGAGATTCTATTCTTTTGAATAAATAACTTCAGTTATAGACAGGGCAAAGGGATGCACCTCGATGCTTAATGAAAAAAAAAAAAAATCCAGCCTGCCCATAAGCAGAAGGTAAACATATATCGGGAGAAGAAAGGAGGTTTTTCGGTTTTGTCCAGGCATGGCTGGAGGCTCGCCTTTGGGGCCAGGTGCCCTGTCTGGGCACCAGTCTCCGGGTCACCTGCACCTCAGGAATCGCCATTCCTCCTGCCCACGAGAGGGGTGTGTGAGCGTGCACCGTGTAAATGCATCTCCATTCTACCCTCCCGACTGTTCTGAGGACCAGCTGGGTCCCAGTGGCTTGCGCTCCGCAAGGTGCACCCGTGGCCCTGAGAATACCAGCTCCCCCCCCCCCCATGACCCCCGGCTGCCTTTCCCCGCCCAGGACGGGTTCCGTAGGAAATCGACCAACTTACT
>NW_006159811.1:3256085-3257908 GCF_000334495.1 Tupaia belangeri chinensis
CAGATGAAACCGGATGCCCCCTCTGCAGTAGAGCCTGCCGGTCCGGCGCCCCGAGGGGCTCCACTGGAAACTGCTCTGCTCCAAGCCGCTCCCTTGGCTGCCCGGAGAAGCCTCAGGGGAAGAGGAGGCAGAAGAGGAAGACGTGGTGCTACCGCTGCTCGGGTTGCTGCTGGAGCCTCCCGGGTTCCCCTCCGGTGCAGCGGGTCCGGGTTCCCCTTTGGGGGCGAGACGCTTCTCCCCGTGAGCCCAGACGCTGAGGATCAGGTGGCTGAGGAAGAGGAGGAGGAAGGACAAGCTCATTCTTCCAGCCGCGGGGGTCCTAAGTGCATCTTGTAGGGCCGGTTCTGGGCTCTGTAGCCCCCGCGCGGCTGCGTGCCTCTGGCGCTGCCCCCCTCGCCGCACCGGGTGGACATAGCCTCGGGGAAGAGCGAGGGAGAGGGGGAGAGAGAGAGGCCACCCGAGCGGATCTCGGCTCTGGCACCGGGATATTTATAACGCTAGTGATCTCACTGCTCGGTGCACGCCTGCGGAGCTTCCCCCCACCCGCCGCTTTGTGTCCTGGCCGGTGCGCGGAGGGAGCCCGGCGGTCCCGGGGGCGGGGGTGGGAAGGAGGGAGGGACGGGAGTGAGTGAGTGGGAGGAGAAGCTGGGCTGAGAAAAGCTGCACCCCGGACGCCGGGTGCGCCCACACCGGGGCAATGCACCCGGCAGTTCTCACGCGCCACACGCCCTCCCTCCCCTGCCCAACTCCCGCTAACGCCGCGCGGGTTTGGGCTCCGCGGGAGCAGGGGAGTCCTCCGGGGCCCCGACGGGAACGTGGGACGTGGAACGTGGAAACAGGCTCTCCCACCGCTACCCCACACTAGCGCCTCTGCAACGCACTCTTGCCTCCCCAGGATCCCATCTCCAGATTCTTTCCTTTGCCAAACAGAACCCGCTATCTCATTGCCTCCCCAGGGGACTCTTCCGGAACCGCGTCCTGCCAGGAGATCCCCCGGCTTCACGTGCTTTCGGCAGGGAACCAAACGGATTCGCAATTCAACTTGGGGAGGCTCTGGTGTGCAACCTCGTGGTGGTTCCTGATTTGTTAAGAGCTAAGGAATGAGGGCATTCCGCGTGTAGAACGCCACCCGGAGCCTTTCGGCCACGGATCGAGCTGCCTTCCTGGGGCAAACTCGGGGTCGCGCTGAACACGATGCCGAATTTGTTTTTCTTTCTGGGAAGCTCTCGGTAGGTGTTCGCGAGCGTGAGCGCACTGGCACAGCCACGCTCGGACCCAGGCAAGAGAGCCTTGCTCTGGACACCAGCACATGTGACCCACTGCCCAGTTGTCTTCTCTCGCCGCACGATCCCTTTGGCAGGAAGGATTAGCTGGAGGCGCGCTTCAGTTTACTCCGAGCTGCCGGGGACTAAAGGACCGACCCCAATGAATGATTAATGACGCGCGCGCTGCATTTCAACCTCAGGAAACCTGAGAACGGAGAATTTCCCTGCACGCAATGCTCCGACTGGTATTTCTCTAGGAAATATACCTGACTTGCATTCTTGGGATACTTCTGTCTAAAAACATATTTAAAGCTTTAAACTAAGCTTAGATACATTATTCATTGGTCATTTTAATGAAAAGGCCCGTGATATTGACCGGTAAGGTCAACTCCCATAAGCCAAGACTGATGCTAAGACATGGTCTTATCCATTATTGAGTATCCACTTAAGGTTTCCTATCTCAATAATGAAAAGCATATAAGATGGAAGATTGAAAAATCTCTCGTGACCAGAGTCTTTTAACATCAAGGTAACTACAAAGTAGAAAGTCCCTGGAAG
>NW_006159811.1:3257961-3274981 GCF_000334495.1 Tupaia belangeri chinensis
TCAGGCTTGTGTGACCTGGGTGGCGTGACCCCCCCCCCCCCAGCTCTTCCAGGCTCAAACACGATGTTTCCAGCTTAACTAGGAGAGGTAGGAAGCTCCTCAGGAAGCAAACCTAAACATGGACATTGAGAACAGTCCCAGAGTCCATCCAAAGAGTCCACTTGACTGGTCACCCTTTCTGGGCTGAATAGTTGTAGGATGCTGAACCTGGGCTCAGGTGGTGCTCTAGAGACTGAAAAGCCGTCAGGGCTTCTGCCACATTGGTGCTGCTGGATGCCATCAGTAAGTTTCCCTTCTTGCCACAGCCTGTTGCCCATATCTAAGGGAAATATTTTCCAAAGCAAATCAGACTGCTTGTCTCCTCCCAGGAGAGTGCTGGAAAGCAGAAAAGCAGAAGAGCAGTTCCTGCCCCAGATTATCAGCTCTCTCTCCAAATCAGACAGGCCAAGAGGGCTCTGGGACCATTTCTGGAGCTGAGAGTAGACCTCTTGTTTCTTCTGCTTTCTCTCAGTTTCTCCAGCCCTGCCTGCATGAAATCTTTGGGGACTGCCAGTTGGCGTAATGGCTATGTTGCTGGACTCCCATGTAGTTGACCATGGTTCAAGTCCTGGACCCAGACCCAGTGACTTAAACTCACGCCAGGTGCGTGTGCGTGCGTGCCCAAGATCCCGAGAGGAGAATGGAGGAGAAGGGATTGCAGTATGGCCATCCCCCTTGAGATTTCTCTCTTTTTCTCTCTGTCCTTCTGGTGAGCACATTCACCCTATAGCAAAAACCTCTCCAAAATAAGGAAAAAAGGAAAAGAAATACCATCTTTGTATTACTCTGATTCCTGGCAACATCCCATTGGGGATCAAATCCTCACCTAAGGATAACCCAAGGAAGGCCAGGATACCTGCTTAGGCTTTCATCTACCTCAACTGAAAAATGGCAAGATGCACTCTTCTGGGGGGCAAGGGTTTGGAAAGATCCAGGGCTCACTAAGAGGAAACAAGTGACCAACTATTGTGGATAGTGATAGGCTCTTCCATCTTGGGGAGGGTGTGAGTGTGCACACACATGTGCACGATTAAAAAATAATCCTCATTAATGCACCCCAAATTGGTACATGCTATTGAACTTTGGACATTTCTAACAAGCACACCTGCAAAAGCTGAACGGTAATTGAGAAGAAAACAGTGCCTGTCCCAAGAGCAAAGCTGCCAAATCCCCTCCCTCCGCAGCTCCCTGAGAGACTGTCACCTTGCACTCTCGGGTTGCGCCTTCCTCAGTTGCAACCTGCCTCACCAGACAGCAGTGTTCTTTCTGAAAATCTGCTATCAAAAAAAAAAAAAAAAACTCATTCACTGTCTTGACTACCTCAGACTCCCCTCCCATAAACTCCCCCCAGAAGAGAGTGCAAGCCTGTACCACATCTGTGGTGACATTCTGGAATATAATCAACAAAGCCCCCTGCTGGTGGGCTTGCTAGAGTTCACTTGGAAGCCTTGTCAAAGTCTCCCACATTTGGTGCACAGCGGAGTTTCCTGATTTCTGAGCTTTCCCAGTCTGAGGAAACAAGGTTAGGGAGAAGTACATGTGCCTAGCTACCTGCAGGGATAAAACAAACTAGTTTCCACCCTTCCCCCCTGACTGGGGACAGAAAAGCTATCCAACAAGGTCCTAGGTTGCACCAGTCAAGTAGGTGCCAGGCTGAGTGCCTGAGAGTCTGTCCTGGTCCTCACTCCCTCTCCCTCTAAGTTTACCTTCTAAACCCCCCATCCCCTAGGCCTCACCTTCCCCAGCTCTTCTCCCCTTTGAACTTATATCTGTACTATCTCCGACTCCTACCTCAAACTCACCTTTTCTAGACCCCAGCCCCTGAGCTTTCTTCTCCTAGGCCCTCCCGCAGTTGGGAAAGGGGGAACCTGGCTATAAATTTCCCTCATGTTAAGCTACAGCTGTGATCCAGGCACAAGCGACCAGAAAAGGAAGCTGGAATTGCCTCTACCCTCAGGTTGGAACCCACAAGTCAATGGAGAGAGAAAGGTCAGGGTAAAGAAGTTGGTCCCCAAGATTGCTGAGGGACAAACTAATTTTAAGGTTCTTCTGGTTGCAAAACAAGGCTGGGCCTGCCTAAGGCCAGGGCTCTGAAGGCAAGGCTAGGCCCCGTACATCCTACAGGTCATCGTGCTGGGGTGAAGTAGGCGAAAGGTAGATGGTGGGGTAGCATGACCAACTCTGGGCAATGCAAGCCAAAGTCTGTGGAGACTCTCTAACCTGAAAACCCGGGTGCCACTGCGGCAGAGAGGCCTTACGCAGGCTACTGTTCCAAGAATTTCAGTTTACCAAATCCCTGCTCTCTGAGATTTGCCTATCCTGTGGTTTGTTGTCATACAATTGGAAAGCAAGACTTTTTTTTTTTGCTGATCCAAGCAGACAAAAACTCAGTTTTTTAGAATGCTTCCAACCTGGCCCTGAAGAACTCTTTGGCCCACCCACTCCATTCCTTACTACTCTTCCAAGTTCTCAGAGGCTGTATCCAGTGAGCAGTGACACTTTTTGCTAACTGGGATCCCAGAGTGATGTCTAATCCTCTGCAATATCTAATGGAGGCTACTATGGACTGAATGTTTGTGTCCCCCTCAGTATTCATATGTTGAAGCCCTAATCTCTAATGTGATAGTATTTGGAGATGGGGCTTTGGAAGGTAGTTAGGTCATGATGGTGGAGTCCTCATAATGGGATTTTGCCCTGTAGGAACTAACAGCAGAGAACTTACTTCCTTTTGTAGCTCCTCATCCCCTCAGTGAAGAACCAGAAAGAGCTCCTTCCATGCTGACACCCTGAGCTTGGACTTCCCAGCCAGCCAGGATCATAGGCATGTGCACCTACTGTGCACAGGTGACCCCTGAAGCCACCACTTTATATGGATCCAGCATTGCTTGAGCATTACTGCTGCTCAGAACTGGGCCCCTGTACATCCAGGCACTTAGTCCAAAGTACTACAGGTCCTGGGTTCTCTCAGCACATTGGCCAATTGCAGGAAAATGACCACTCAGAGTACTAGAAGCACTTTATCCTCTCTACAACCAGCCATAGAAAATGGAATCAATTCAATGGAAGACACAGTTGCCTGTACTTGTCACTCATGGGTACAAGAGTCATAATGTAAGATCATGCTTCCATCCCTGCTCCCCAGCAGAGCTCACTCTGCCCTCTGTATGTGGTCTTGTGACCAGCACAGTCTAGATCTAACACTGTCAAAGAAGATACTCTGAGCATAGGTGGTGCGTGCATTACATCAGTCTTAAGTCCCCATAAGTAGGGCAGAGGGGTAGGGAGAGATCTGCAACTTTTTTTCATCTATGAAGGACAAAAAAAAAAAGAATTAGAATTATTGCTATTCAAATAGCTTGAGCATTCTGGATGTTTGGTTTGTATCCAGACAGACAGGCCATAAGCAAGTGGGCAATCATTCAAGAAAAAGGGGGATGTTGGGCAGCAAGAAAGCAAGCGGGGTATCTTCCTCTAGAACACCCTGCTCCTGCTAAATGGGAAAGGTGGGAAGAGAACAGAAGTGAGACCAAGCCTGTCACCAGCAAGAGAACAGATAAGAAGCTGCTGAAACCAAGATGCATGTGCTATCCATGCACCACCGCATTAAAGGCCATTTGTTCAGCAAGTAATTGGATCAAAGCTGACTTCTCAGACTGTTTTAAAGCCAGGACATACAGACTGTGTTTTATTTATTTATTTTATTTTTTCCCCCCATAACAAGGTGCTCATTTTTCTTCAGTGTTAAGGGGAAAGAAGGACAAAGATTGGAGATGCAACTGTTGAGACAGACAGTGCACAAAATTTGAGAAGCAAATGGGTGTTTTGCTTTGATTTCATTTTTTTTCTTTTTCTTTTTCCCAAGAAAAGTTTAGGCATCACATCCTAAAAAAATATTCCTTGCATAATTTTTCTAAAATCAGGCACTTTCTGGGAAGTCAAAAATTATTTTGGCTTCACTAAAAGCTATTAGAAAAAAAAGGGGGAAAAAAAGAAAGAAAAGCATTCCTTTCTCATGGCCTCTAAAAAGAGAATTATTTGCAAATAGCCATTTTCATTTCTTCCATTTTTTTTTCTAATTACAAAACAGCTCAAAAACCCTGGACTATTCATTTGATAATCACAGTATGTAACAACTAAGATACAAACTCAAAGATGCGTAACTCAAGATTAAAAGTGGAACAGAGGGGACCTAATACATACAATTTATTTTGAATATTATTTTGAATATAAAATGAAAATCATGTTGATAAAGTTAATGACTTCTTCTGATATATCTAAAGTGTCCCCTCCCTTGCCCCATTTATTTTTCATTCCAGTAGTTGGCTCACATCGGAGCAGTGACAGGATCCTACCTGAGTACTGGGAAAAAAATTAGAGACTAACCTATGTTCAAAACTTAGTGACGAGCTTTTTAAAATTTTTACTTATTCATTCATTTATTTTAATTTGACCAAAGCGGGGAGGACAAGTGAGAAAGCAATCCATTGGGTCCAAAACTCTAACCGTGGTTGGCCATGTGGCTATGTCCAGCAGCTTAACCAACACACCACCTGCTGGTCCCAGTGACAAACTTTTTTTAGAAAAGAAGAATTTCCCTTCTACAAACTACCCTGTTGTCTGTCCCATCTTTGAAGCTCTTGTGTGATCCTAAGGGGAGGGGAAGCACTGAACAGCATATAGTGGATCATAGTCAAAACTTTTCTTGGCTGAAAATGAGGCAATTTCCTGCTGGGAAGCAAAGGGACACACTAGAATTCAGTGTTGCAGTGAGGATCACCTCCAAACGCATTGTGATCTGATTACTGTTTAGCTGTCTCTTTTCTGATGGGTATGTATGGTTCTCAAGTAAAGAATAAGCTCTTCAAAGGCAAATCACCTTTCAGCATATACTGCCTTGTAATCTCTCAAATAAATAATAATGTAAATCCTAAGTGAAGCTCTTTGTAAGAAATGGCTTCAAAAGATGGCTTAATAATTGTTTAATCCCCCCCCCCAAAAAAAGCAAGAATTTGGAGTCTATAGGTGGTTAAGGCAGTGGACTCCCATGTGACCGACCTCAGGCATGTCACAGGGAACAGCAGATGGCATAATGGTTACATTGCTGGACTCTCACGTGGCCAACTGAGTTTTGAGTCCCGGACCCGGTGGGTTGAAACTCACCCTGGATGTGTATGCATACATGTTCAAAATCCTGAGAGGGGAGTGGAAGAAAAAGGATTGCAGACCAGTCATCCCCACAGGGGGTGATTTCTCACTTTCTGTCTCTCTGGTGAACACATGTGCCCTATAACAAAAATCTCTCTTAAAAAAAAAAAAAAAACATATTGTAAAACTGGAGGTAGTGGCATGTGGCTACTTAGGCTATGGCAGAAGGAGAACAAATTTGAGGCCAGCCTGGGCAACATAATGAGACCATATATCTAATAAAATTTAAAAATGAACAATATTGTAATAATGGGCGATTTGTTGTCTCTGCGTTCCTCCATCGAGGCGACTACAGATCGGGAAAAGTGTGCGTGTGCATGTGCACATGTGTGTGTTTCATTGGTTGCATTACCATAGCTCTTAATTACAGTCATCATTTTTGCAAATGGGCTTTGTTTCCTACTCTGGGTCTCTGGGTTTTGGCAGGCTGCACTGGGCAAACACCTGTTGTCTGGTTGTACAGAGAAACACCTGTCAGTGGAGCCACTAAGTACCAACATAGGGGCTGTCATCAGGGGTCTAGGGAAACTTTGCTATTGTCAGAAGAAAGGAAGGCGCACCTGCTTAGGGCCCAGGAGAGCAAAATGACAGCTTATTGACTTCTGACAGAAGATGCCTATAATCTATTCCCCTTCCTCTGCCTACTCCGAAGAAAGGCAGCCCGGGGCCACAACATCTGTTAATGAGTGAATGAGTCTGTGGTCAGATTCAAGGAAAATTTCTTTTTAAAAGAGACTGTTGCTTAACTGATACGAAGATTTGGAAACATCAAATTCTAAATGGCTTTTATAGGTGCATATCTAGCTCAGATGAGTGGAGGAGGGAAAGTAGAAGAAAAGAGAGAAGCAAAAAAATGTCCACATGAGAAATGGGACAGAAAAGGTGTTTTCCATAGGATCGTTTCCCTGAGAAAGTGAGCATTGTGCATGCATTGGTAGGACCGGGCTGTTTTTACATATAGAGATCGGTAGATCCAATCTAATAGCCATGACAGGAAAAGTCAGTATCCGCTCCTGGAGTAATCAGGTGTTCTCTGAGTTTAGATATGTAGGTCTGGTTTATACTTATACATGGATAAGGAAGAGAATAAAATGAAAAAATATAGAAAAGATTTGGAGACAAGAAAGAGGCAATAAAAGGATCACATTTTTTGTCTTCTTTTAGAGGTTTTTGCCTTAGGACATGCCTGCTCCTTGGAGAGAGAGAGACAGACACAGTGAGAGGGAGAGTGAGAAATCACCCCACAGTGGGGGTGGCCACACCACAATCCCTTCTCTTCCATTCTCTTCCCAGGATCTTGAGCACGCATGCACATACGCCCAGAGTGATCTTCAAGCCACCGGGTCCAGGACTTGAACTGCAATCAGCCATGTGGGAATCTAGCAATGTAACCATTATGCTACTGCTGGACTCAAGATCCCATTTTCAAAGACAGAGTTTAGCATCAATATTTATCTGCAAATGTTCCAACATTTTTTCTCTATGCTCCAGATGAATAGAAATCCATACTGGCTCAGAAAACCTGCTTCTGGGAACTAGCAGTTAGCGTAATGACTATGTCGCTGGACTCTCACGTAGTCGATCGCGGTTCGCATCCCAGACCTGGTGACTTAAACTCGCGCCGGGCACATGTGCGTGCGTGCCCAAGATCCTGAGAGGAGAATGGCGGAGAAGGGATTGTGGCATGACCATCCCCCCAGGGGGTGCTTTCTCGCTTTCTGTCTCTATGTCTCTCTGTCTGGTGAGCACATGCGCCCTATAGTGAAAATCTCTCCAAAATAAATAAAGAAAGAAAGAAAAAGAAACCTGCTTCCTTCTGTGCAAGTTTACTCACAGGGCTGGGCATTACAAGTTCAGGCAACAAGGCCTTTCCATCTGCATCTCCTTCAACCTAGGACTATTCTCCACTGTATTCCATGGGAGGAGCTGCCAGCAGGATTCTTCTTCCAGAGGGATGTTGCTTCTCTTTTCTGCCCCACTGTCTCCCATAAAAACCACCCTCCTATCCTTACATGATGGTTTTCTCTCCTCTTTGAGGGGAATCTGTTGGCATTAAATACAAAAGGAAAATGGGGGAGGGGATGAAAAAGTTATGGGCAAGCAGGAAAGAAGACATACAGGAGAAATCATTAAAAGAAAATTTAATCTTGATTCATCTTTGGTTTTTCTCTCTCCAGCACTCTCTGTATGCTGCTTATTGGGAACTCCTTTTGGCTTACCTTCCAAGCACACCCAGAATTCAAGTACTTCTTGCAGCTGTTGGGGTCCTCACTGCACTGCCTGGCTGCCACCATGGTGAAGCTGAGCAAAGAAGCAAATGCAGAAGCTGCCGCAATTCTTCAAGAGTGGTAGGTTTGCTGTCCACAGGGCCTTGATTCCTCTCGTGATTTACCTGGGATTTAAGAGGGGTGAGGATCCTGGAATACTGGAACCAACTGTTCGGAGCTTACTTTGGGGATAGAAGACTATTTGGTCATCTGGCCTAGAACTGATCGTGGACAGGAACACAGAGAGAGTGCTCTGGCTGGGATAAGAGATGGAATGGCATTCAGATGGCCAGCATGTGTATGTGCAAGGCTCTATACAGATGTAGCCAGGGTAGAGTGGAACCTCTGCTGACTTATTTATGTAGAACGTACCGAAATAAATTTGTTTTGGAGAGAGATCTTTACTAAGGGCACATGCAATTGCCAGAGAGACACACAGAGACAGAAAGTGAGAAATCAACCCCAGGGGTGAGGGGGGTTGGGCATGCTGCAATCTTTTCTCCTCCATTCTCCTCTTGGGATTTTGGCACGCATTCACACGTGCCTGGTGTGAGTTTAAGCCACCGGGTTCGGGACTCTAATAGTGGTTGACGTAACCATTACATTATCTGCTGGTCCCCAAAATAAATATTTTTAATGTTAAAAACAAAACAAAACAAAACAAATACTTTTTGCCATCTCCACTGCAACTGCCCAGGTTTAAAAGTCCTGCATGGAGGATAGCATTGAATTAGTCTCCCTGCTTTTGGCTCTGGCCCCTTACAATTTATTCTCAATGCCCCAAAGTAGTCTTTTTTAAAGGTAAAGCTCAGTCTATACCATTCCTCTTCTTAAAACCATCAATCACTTCTTATTTTCTTCAAAACCAAAGCTAAAGTCCTCCAAGTGACCCTCAAGTCCCTACCTGATCTCTGGGCTCCCTCATTGCAAGCTATGCTGGCTTTTTTGCAGTTCGACCCACTCATTTCCAAGGAGGGTGCAGCCACACTTGCATCACAGATCCTTCACAAAGCCCACTTCATCGTGGGACTGCTCTTCCTCAGTGCACTTGTCTGGCTCACTCCTTCCCCTCCTTCAAGTCTTTGCTCTTATGTTTTTTTCATACATGTCACATGTGCCAGGTCTGGGACTGTAACTGCGGTCAGCCATGTGGGAGTCCAGTGCTTTCACTACCACATCATTTGCGGGCCCCTGATTATAGCTTCTTAAAGAAACTCACAGGAGCTGAGTCTATGTAAATGCTGGGCACCAGGAAATACTAAGGTTTTGAGTCGAATTGACACAGATTCAAGCATCCAACAGGAAGGAATCGGCATACATCCAAACGTTGGTATTAGAGGCTGTTTGGATGAATTATACAGTAATTATTCCTCTCCACCAGCACATCAAACGGGGGAATGTAAAGCATGCAATCCTTTGCAACAGGCTCTGGAAACACTTCCTGGCTCTGCAACATAGAACACACTTCTTAACCTCTCTGGGTTTTAATTTCCTCATTTGTGACATGGAGACAGCAGTAATATCTGCCTCAGAGTTCTGTTTTAATTACTGTTGTGAAAATTAAGGAGTTAATATATATATGAAAGAATTAGTACTGTCAAGTTCACAGCATATGGTAAGCCTGTTAACCAAAATGCAATCTCTCTTGGTAAATTACAGAGAAAATCATTTCAGAGTAGGAGATTCACATTTTGATACAAGTCATCAAATGCATCCACTTGGACTTTCCTTTTCTAAATCAAATTTTTTTCAATTCTGTGAAAGATAAAGATAATACTATTTATCCTGAACCTTAAAAATTACAAAGGGGTTTCTTTCTTTCTTTTTTTTTGGAAAAGTTTTTGCCATAGGGCATGTGCACTTGCCAGAAAGACAGAGAGAGACAGAGGGATAGAAAGCAAGAAATCCCCAGGGGGGATAGCCATGCCGCAATCCCTTCTCCTCCATTATCCTCTCAGGTCTTGGGCACGCATGCACACGCGCCCGGCGTGAGTTTAAGCCACTGGGTCCGGGCCTCGAAGCAGCGTCAGCTACATGGGAGTTCAGCAACACAGCCATTACACTAACTGCTGGTCCCACGAGGGGGTTTCTTTGACATAAATATCAGAGATAATGGCATCGAGTGACACACAGAGAAATTACAGTCCTCCCGTTTAACAACAATGGTACATGAGTTTTGCAGGATATGAAATAACGATCTCTCGTGTCTTCTCATTCCTGAAATGATGACACTCAGGCACCTCCATCGTGTGTTCTTCCAGTAAGTGTAGTCGTATCTCTCCTAGATAGCAAAGCCACCTGTCATGTAGTGCCAGAGTAAAGCCTTAGAATGACACTCCATTTGTCAAATCAGTATGTTACAAAATATAGTTTTCTTCCGGGGCTTTCCCTAGCCTGTCTACATGTTAAAGCCATATTAAAAAGTCCCTGTTGTGTTAGAAACACAGAACAAACACTTGGACAAATGAAAACAAGAGCAAACATTCCCCTGGCGAGGGGGAAGATTAGCGCTCCCAGGAAGCACTCTTGACCCCATGCACGCTTCTACATTACTTGTTGCTTTTCAACGTGAAACTGAGAGAGCAGCTGGACGACAGCAGTCAGTGCTGTCCTTCATTTGCGTTTTAAGTTTCTTTTCAACATTTGCATATAGTAAAACTCATTCCTCCTGGTGTATTGATTTGAGCTTTGACAAATGCATAGCCATATAACCAAGTTTGATCTTATTTTTAAAAATCTCTTATTTTTTAAAATAATTATTTGTTATATTTTACTTATTATTATTTTTAATCTACCATAGGGCACATGTGCTCACCAGAAAGAGAGAGAGAGAGAGAGAGTGAGAAAGCAAGCCACCAGGTCTGGGACATGAACCGTGGTCGGCCATGTGGGAGTCCAGTATCTTAAGCACCAGGCCACCTACTGGCCCCAAGATCTTATTTTTTTAATTAACCCTAAGAAATGCATCATGAGGGACCAGCAGTTGGTGTAATGGCTATGTCGCTGGACTCCCATATAGTCGACCACAGTTCGAGTCCCAGACCCGGTGGCTTAAACTCACACCAGAAGCGTGTGCATGCGTGCCCAAGATCCTAAGAGGAGAATGGAGGAGAAGGGATTGTGGCGTGGCCATCCCCCCTGGGGGGTGATTTCTCACTTTCTGTCTCTCTGTCTCTCTCTGTCTTTCTGGCGGGCACACATGCCTTATAGCAAAAACCTCTCTAAAAAAAAGAAAAGAAATGCATCATGCAATTCAAATGACAAACGTATGTGACTCAGTCCTTCAAATGGAAAATACAAAGAGTGGGGAAAAACTGTTAGAAGAAAGGTATAATAGCTTGCACTTCTGTCTTCTGAAATGAACCTTCCACCTCCCCAAGTTTTCCTTGACTGATTTCTTCTCTTTTATTTATTTTTCTAACTTCTCAGCTTCAAAGCAGCTTTCTTAGAAAAGCCTACCCTAACTCGTTTCCCACTCCAAATCTAGCTTAAATCCTCCCCTAATGTGTTTTTAAACTACTTCATTTTTCTTTTAAAAGTCTCCTTGTTTATCACTATTGTATCTCCTGATATATAGCTTTTTTTCTACATAGGTGTTTATTGGATGATTTGTCTAATACTTATCTCCCACACAGTCTTAAGGTGTTTTTTGTTTTTTTTGAAAGGTTTTTGCTATAGGGAGTGTGCGCTCGCCAGAAAGACCGACAGAGACAGAGAGACAGAAAGCGAGAAGTCACCCCCCAGGGAGGATGGCCATGCCGCAATCCCTTCTCCTCCATTCTCCTTTCAGGATCTTGGGCATGCACGCACATTCACCAGGTGTGAGTTTAAGCAGTCACACAGGGACCCGGGATGAGTTTAAGCCACCAGGTCTGGGACTTGAACCTTGGTCAACTACATGGGAGTTTGGCGACATAGCCATTATGCCAACTGCTGGTCCCCCACACAGTATAAGTCTAAAAAGGAGTTGAGTGAGTGACTGGGTATTTTAGTCTCTCTAACAAACAGTTATTTGTCTCAACAATTGTTTTTGGTTTTTGTTTTTTCAGGCACTAGGTTAAAATAAACCCAATACTTTTGATCAAATGCTTGCCTATACCTACTAACTTGTTTCTAATGATTAAATAGAAGCTGTTCACACAACTAAAATTGGTAGTATGGTTGAAATCTTAAGCATACACAACTGAAATTGGCAGTGTGAATGAAATCTTTTTTAAATTTAATTTATTATTATTTTTTTTAATTTGCTTTGGGGCATGTGTGCTCAACAGAGAGACAGAGAGAGAGAGCAAGCTGCTAGTTCCAGGACTCAAACAGCAGTCGACCATGTGGGAGTCCAGCTCTTTAACCACCACACCACCTACTGGCCCCATGATTTAAATTTTAAGTATATCAACAAAATTAAATGTGGAATCTTTTTCTGTATGAATTTATTTTCCAACTGACAAATGGCACAGACCTGCCACCAGGCTCACTCCCCTTAGAGTTAAGTAACTGCACTTTTTAGTAGTTTGCACTGAATAATAGGCTCTGAGCTAGGCTGTTCCACAAAAGTAAGTCTAGGTTTGAAAACTGGCAGGAAAGGTAACCCAGATCCCAGCAAAGGTCATTTGGTTTACTTTGCTTTACTACAGAACCAGCAAACACAGCAAGGGTATGCACCAGAAGAGTGGATGAGGGAGTTTACATGACTGTTCATTTCTTCTTAACTCCTCATACCAAAGTGTGCCAAGTGTGTTGGTATAGTCAGTCTTTGAAAAAACACCCAGGTGGGATGAGCTGATAGCATAATGGTTATGTTGCTGGACTCCCAGAGTTGACGATGGTTCGAGTCCCAGACCCGGCAGTTTAGAACTCATGCTAAGTGCATATGTGTGCATGTTCAAAATCCTAAGAGGAGAATGGAGAAGGGATCATAGTGTGGCCATCCCCTGCAGAGGGTGATTTCTTGCTTCCTGTCTCTCTGTCTCTCTAGTCAGGACACATGCCCTATAGCAAAAATCTCTCTAAAACAAAAACAACAAAAGCACTGGATAAAAGGACCCAAAAACCATAAGCCTACCCCCATTATACTTCTCTGCTAGGGGAATAAGTCATATCAGTACTCAAGGTTCTGACAACTAGGAATTCTAGTGATTTAACAGTGACATGTTTCCCAGTTTTCCTTTTTATGCCATCATTGTATATATAGCTCCCAGCCGTGGCCTACCATGAACTCCAGGAGAGCACGGACTCTGCTTATTTTAACCACATGTCTATACTGTGCCTCATTCAACTGTACTGAGTTGTACAGTTCAACTCATTGTTGAACTCATTGTTGAGGTGAATCCCCATTACCTAATTTTTGAGAATGCACTCAGAGAATATTTATTGCATGACTGAATAATAAATTAATGAACTCGTTCTGGTTCTGACTCTACCATTATTTACCTTTTCCATGTGTCAGTCTTTCCTCATCTACAAAATGTAAAATCTATAAAAGCTATAATATGATCACTAAGTTTCTTCAAAAAAGTAGATGGATGTCATAAACAGGATCAAGAAGAAAAATCGCTTATGTCTACTATTAATCTAAGCCTTCTTAACCGTATTATAGTCTCTTTCAATTAAACTACATTAAATGACAGAAAGAGTATGCTTTAGCTGTGGTGCTGTGATTATGTGTATGTGGCTTGGGGCTTAACCCTAAAAGTTCATGTACCTTCATTTTCTCATGTATAAACTTGGGAGAATAATAAAGATGTTTCTAATCTTTTTCTCAGCACTTCAGCACCAACAATAGGTTATTCTAGTTTCTTTTACATACTTTATTTGCAATCAAGCTTTTTTTTGGGGGGGGGGGGGGGCAGTCAGTTGACCCTGAAGCCTAATAGTTAAGGGAGCTGGATCCCATATGGTTGACCATGGTTGGAGTTCCAGCCCTGGTAGCTTGAACACTCTGGGCAGACAGAGAAATAGAGAAGAAATTGTGGTGGAACCACACTCCACTGGGGTGTGCTTTCTCTCTCTCTCTTTGTCTGTTTCTCTCTCTCTCTGACTCTGTTTGGCTCTCTGGCGAGCCATGCACCCTCTTGCAATTACAAAAAAAAATTTTTTTGGTGAAAATCCTTGAACATCTTTTACATGTCCAATTTCTAATTATTCTCTTATTATTCTCTTTAAAATTAAGTCAAATTAATGTCTTCTAAACTTTATAGAGTGGGTGCAAGTCATGAGAAATGTTATTCTGAAAAAGAAAATGAGGAACAGGTATAAAACTGTGAGAAATAAAGCATAGAGGGAAAGTGAAGTCCCAGGAGATGAGGATCATCATGCTTGCAGAAGGATTAGAATAAGGAAATACAATCACAGCATCTCTTACCATGGAAAGAGGAAGAGTGGTCTAACTTTCAAGGTGGATTAACCATCATTTCATCTTCCAAACTCTTCATTTTTGTTCTCTTTGAGACAACAATTCTGATTCAAGCCAAACAATTTTACTTCTCCCTGGACACAACAGTTATCATGTCTGCAAAGATTTCTTTTAGCCTTTGGAAAAGTGCCAAAGATTCAGGATTTCTCCACATTTTAACCACATTTCTGACACCATGCATCAAATAAGATATGACACATGGACAGAATGAGTTCCTAGAGGTATTTTAAAAGAAAGAATGAAAAGAAACCCACCTCTTTGTTAGAAGAGTAAACCTCCCTTAGACTGATAAGACCAGGCAGGTTCAGAATATCTTTCATTATATTCTTTCATATTCTATTTAAAGGACAGTATTTTACATTTGATGAAATAAAGATACAGAGAAGGAAGGAACATACTATTATTTAGAGCAATTAGATTAAGAAAAGAATTAGAAATGACCTAACCAGAATTTCAAGAGGCATAGAAGACTTTTTGAAAAGAAGTTAGAGCTGCACATAGTCACAAATGATCCATTTGAATCAGAAAAAAAGTGAGGCATTTTAAATAGACTTTCTGTCCACTAAAATATCTTGAGATCTGACTTTTTTTTAAAAGTAATAAAATAGGAGAAGGGAAACAATAACTATGGCAAATGTAAAGAACAGTTTCTAAAAGTATGAAGAGCAGAGTGGATCAAGATAGTGGAAAAGACTATTACTTTTGTAGTAACACTAATTAATTTCTAACTTTCTAATAAATATCTTCAACCAGGTCTCCTAGGACTCCTACAACTTTACATGTCCAAGTATCAACTCAGTATTTTTGTTTTAGTTGGGTTAGAGTCTAAGACAAGAACTGGGTGTAATTTCTTTGTATGATGATCCTAGCAATCAGAAAAGAGGGAGTTGAGAGGATGAATCCAGAAATGAAGGGGAGGCCCAACTAATGGTAGGTATACTACCATCAGTAACTGGGGATCAGACCCACTGGGACATACTGGGAACCTGTGGACACTGCCTCAAAATTGACTCATGAAAAGATGGGGAAGTTAGAACAACAATCCATCAATTCCTTCTCCTACTGCAGGTTGCATCTGCGTGCTGGTTTGGGACACCTATGCCTGAGGAGAAAGCGGTAGGGTAGAAAAGCAACAGTGCAACTGTTCCCATTGAGGTGGGACCCTAGGAACATGCCTGGAAGTGCTTACCCCAACAGTGTTGAACTTATTTAAGCAAAGAAGAGATGGCATGGGGACAAGCAGATGGCATAATAGTTATGTTGCTGGACTCCCAAGTAGTCAACCATGGTTTGAGTCCTGGATCCTGTGGCTTGAAAATCCTATCAGGCATGTGTGCATGTGTGCCTAAAATCCCAAGAGGAGAATGGAGGAGAAGGGACTGTGGCAGCACCATACCTCCCAGGGGTGGGTGGGTGATTTCTTGCTTTCAGTCTCTCTGTCTCTCAGGTGGGTGTGAGTGCCCTATATAGCAAAAAATATCTCTAAGAAAAAGAGAGAGGGAGAGAGAGAGATGGCATGAGCACAACAGTGTCTGTCATATGTTCACCTCAAGTTGTTCTTCCTCGCAAGTGTAGATGCTTCTTGACTTAAAATGGTTCAACTTAATGGCATTATTCCTTTAATATGGTGGGAAAACAATATGCATTCAGTATAAACTATACTTTGAGTGCCCATATGATTGTTCTGTTTTTCACTTTCAGTACAGTATTCAATAATTACATGATCTATTCAATGCTTCATTATTAAGTAGGCTTTGTGTTAGGTGTTTTTGCCCAACTTCAGACTAATGGAAGTATTCTGAGAATGTTTAAGGTAGCTTAGGGTAATCTATGATGTTCAGTAGGTTAGGTATATTAGATGTATTTTTGACTTACAACATTTTCCACTTATAATGAGTTTATTTGGACATAATTCTATTGTAAGTTGAGGACCATCTCTATTCATTTTTCTTCTTATGCAGTCACCAAGTTGTCCAAGCCAAAATGTTTTCAATTATTATATACTCGCCCATCTATCCATCTTCCACTTTTAATATGATTAAAGTTTGCTCTTTCTATCCATTGTTAATTGTGATAAAAAAAATACATAATACAACATTTACATTTACCCTCTTACTCATTGTTAAGTGTACTGCTCAGATGGGTTAAGTACATTGACATTGCTGTAAAACAGACCTCCAGAACATTTATGTCCTGCAAACTGAAACTTTATACCCATTAAAAACTCCCGCACTGTATCTGGTATTTATAAACATTTTCTATGTTTTTATATCTTCTAGTCATTCAGTTTGGAATATTCTCTTTGGAAGCTAAGTGACATATGTGATTGAATGTATAAAAAAAATTGAAAAAAAAAACCCTCCCACTATCCCCTCCACTAATCCCCTGGGTAAACCATTTGACTATCTCTTTCTGTGAGGTTGACTAGTCTAGATACCCTGTGTAAGTGGAACAAGGCAGTATTCGTCTGTGACTGGCCTATTGCACTTAGCATAATGTCTGCAAGATTCATTCATGTCGCAGTATATGACAGGATTCCTTCTTATTTAAGGTTTAATAATATTCTACTGTATGTATACCATATTTTGTTTATCCATTCATCCTTTGATGATGAACATTAGGACTGTTTCCATTTCTTGGCAATTGTGAATAGTCCCACTAGGAAAGTGAGTATGCAGTATCTCTTTTGAGACTTTGCTTTCTAGTCCAAGTTTTCAGATATTGTTGGATTATAAAATGGTGAAAACACTATGAAAACTAGTATAGAGATTCCTTAAGAAATAAAATAGAACTACTATATGATCTTTCTACACTTTTATTTGTTCATGATGGAGCATGTGCACACTCACGGAAGAGAGTAAGTAAAGCACCCTATACAGGTCATGCCACAATTCCTTTCCTCCAGTCTTCCATTCCTCCAGCTCTCTAGATTCTGAGCATGCATGTGCCCGCCCGACATGTTTCAGACAAAACACTTGAGCTGGGCTTGGCATATGACTTCCAGCTCTGCAGTCTTCGTATGCTACTGACTGCATCATGGAAACTGGGCTTATTTATTTAATTTAACTTAATTTTAATGAGAGAGAGAAAAGGGGGA
>NW_006159811.1:3275012-3276232 GCF_000334495.1 Tupaia belangeri chinensis
AGAGATAGAGACATGGGCATTTTGGACAGGATCTCACCATGTCACAATTCTCCTGCCCCAACCTCCCAGTTAACTAGGATTACAGACATCCAGTCTGCATAGGTTTGTCCTGAAACTGAAACAGAGCCTCCCATGTGGTCTCAGCTTCATGCCTTGGGGCCCTACCACATGTGTCACCATGGTTCCTCTCCAAGAGAATGGAAGAAAGGGGTTTGTGGCATGGTCATCCCCACACCAGGGGTGCTTTCTCACTTCCCCTCTCTTTCTTTCTCTGTCCCTCTCCAGTGACTTCACATACTCTACAGCAAACCAACAATTACAACAACAACAAAAAAGGAGAACTGGAGAGACTACATTTTTTTTGCAACTTTTTGGCAACATTTATTTGGATGTATTCCCAATTTCTACCCAATATAGAAGTGTGTACTTTAAAAACAACAGAAGGGGCCAGCAGGTGGCATGGAGGTTAAGGCAACTAGGCATCGTACAGCAGATTCCATGGTTCGAGTCCCAGACCCAGCAGCTTAAAAAAATCACCACACTTGGTCCAGGTGCATGCGCACCCAAAATCCTGAAAGGAGAATGGAGGAGAAGGGATTGCAGAGTGGCTATCCCCCCTGGGGGGTGATTTCTCACTTTTGCTCTTCCTCTCTCTTTCTGCCTCTGTCTCTCTCTGGTGAGCACAAGCACACTATAGCAAAAACTAAAACAACAACAAGGGAAAAAAAAACAGTTATATTCTCATAAATTTATTAAACAACTATTAAAAGAATCTTTGATGGCAGGTGGCATGATGGTTAAGGTGATGGTTAAGGTGCCGGACTCCCACATGGCTGACCGCGGCTTGCCCTGGCAGCTTGCTTTCTCACTTTCCCTTTCTCTGTCTGGTCAAGTTAAAATAATAATAATAATACATTCTTAAAAAGAGAATCTTTGGGGGACCAGCAGTTAGCATAATGGCTATGTGGCTGGACTCCCATGTAGTCGACCACAGTTCAAGTCTGGGACCCGATGGCTTAAAACTCATGCTGGGCGTGTGTGCGTGCATGCCCAAGATCCCGAGAGGAGAATGGAGGAGAAGGAATTGTGGTGTGGCCATCCCCCCTGGGGGTTGATTTCTCGCTTTCTATCTCTCTGTCTTTCTGGCTAGCTCATGCGCCCTATAGGAAAAAACCTCTACAAAAAAAAAAAAAAAAGAGAGGAAGGGGAGAGAAGAGAAA
>NW_006159811.1:3276408-3283161 GCF_000334495.1 Tupaia belangeri chinensis
GGCACTGGACCCACACGGTCACCCATGTGGGATCCCCCTGCCTCAACCACCAGTCCACAAAGCCAGCCTTAGACAATTTAATTTTAAGGAAAATGCAAATTAAAAAAAAGATGTATATATATATATTTAAAATAGAATAAATGTTAGCAGCATATAGTATGTTCTTTCATGCCCTTTTCCATGTTATTACAATCATTTTTGCCAAATGTGTATTTTGTTGTTTTTGTTCATTTTTACAAATGGACCTTATATTATAGAAGGCTGTACTTTCTTCACAGAAATACACAAAGGGTAGTCATCTTAGACATATCAATATGTATGAATCTAATTCCCTTTCTTAAATATTTGCTTTATGGGACCAGCAGGTAGTGTTAAGGCACTAGACTCCCACATGGTCAACCTCGGTTTGATTACTGGACCTGATGGTTTTCTTTCTCATTCTTTCACTCTGTCTCTCTCTCTTTCTTTCTGTTTCTCTCTGGTCAAACTGAAGAACAATGATGCTACATAAAATTAAATACATAATTCTTTTTTAAAATTTGCTTTATGTTTCAAAGAATATAAGCACATGATTTTTTTTTCCTTTGGAGAGATTTTTGCTATAAGCCGTGTGCACTTGCCAGAAAGACAGAGAGAGATAGAGAGACAGAAAGCAAGAAATCACCCCCCACAGGGGATGGTCACACCACAATCCCTTCTCCTCCATTCTCCTCTCAGGATCTTGGGCATGCACACACATGTGCCTGGTGTGAGTTTATGCCACTGGGTCTGAGATTCGAACTGCGGTCAACTACATGGGAGTCCAGCGACATATCCATTATGCCAACTGCTGATCCCAGTACACGAATTTTAATAGTTATTAATGTTCTCTTTTTTAACCATTACTTATTATGCATTAATAAACATTCAAAAATACTGGTCAATTTATTTTTGTGGCATAGACTCTCCAAACTAGGATAGCTCAAAGGTTATGTGCATTATGAATTAATATGTATTGCCTGATTACTTTTTTTTTTTTGGCGAGGTTTTCGCTATAGGGCGCGTGCACTCGCCAGACAGACGGAGAGAGACATAGAGACAGAAAGCAAGAAATCACCCCCCAAGGGGGATGGTCACGCCGCAATCCCTTCTCCTCCGTTCTCCTCTCGGGATCTTGGGCACGCATGTACATGCGCCCAGCGTGAGTTTTAAGCCCCCAGGTCCGGGACGCGAACCGCGGTCGACTACATGGGAGTCCAGCGACATAGCCATTACACTAACTGCTGGTTCCCTTGCCTGATTACTTTTCAAAAAGTTGGGTAGTTCTTCACAGACCACTTGAGCAATGCATGAAATTCTCGCCTCCCCACTTCTGCAGAAGCATGGCTATTCTGCAGTTTACATTTTTATAAAGGCGTCTTCAATTATGTAAAGGACTTTGCAAATGAGATTAAACTGTTTTAGGTCATTTAGGCCATAGAACCAATATAAATGAAAGTAGCTTTTGACTTGGTGTAATTTTTATAGCAATTAAAGCTACTTATACATGGAATAGACTACTTTAATGAAAGGTCAGTTTATTGTTTCTGGAATCTATGCTTTGGAAATAACTTTTCTAAAAATAATGTCCAATATTTGCATAATAATTTCTCTTTTATGTAGCACATTCACATCTTTCAATTTCCATTCATCTTTGATCTTAGTTAATCTGTTATTCTATAGGTTTGCATTTTAAAAGCAATCTTATTTTAATTTATAAGAATATAATTGAATATTTATATTAATCTCAAATAAATTTTCTACTTTTCCCTCTATTTCAAATCCCTTCAGCACTTTGAAAGAAAAGCAGAATATTATGGAACACATCTTGTATCCAAAAGTATGTGGTATGATTAAGATATCCTAAATAGTTATTATTTACAAATCATTTACCAACGTAACATTCACTTTAAAATCTAAATGTTTAATTCAGACTTATTTGTAAATGTAATCGCTTTTTCTTAAGATGTATTTCTATGACACTAGCTAATGTCAGTGATGCTGGAACCAAACATTCACCCACTATGTATCCCTTCTTTCCGCTCCATAATTGCACTGTGACGTTAAGAACAAAGGAGAAGGCTTTGACAAGACTTAGCAGAGTAGTTTTAACTAACAGGACTTATTTTGGTAGAGGTTGCAGTTCTAACAAAGTATTCGTACAACAGTAAACACCGCAGAATCTGGCGGTTCTGTATTTTGGCAACAATGAGAATAGTACTGAATCTCAAGGACAGATGACTTGATATTTCCCAGATGTCACTGTTTAGTTGTGTCACTGTCCAGCCGCAGCCACTGATTAGAAAAAAGTCCTTCCGCCTCCTGAAGGAGCAGGGCCAGCACTGAAGGCAGTAGGGGAGATGTTGGCAAGGTATCGGAACAGGTGGCAGCAGCAGGTGTGATAGGCTAGAGATGACAAGGGCACGAGTGTGCTGTTGGCAAGCTGTCGGTAACCAGAGTTCAGGAACTACTGATAGAGAAATTGCAGAGATGGTGGCACGGGGATAGAGGAGCAGGGCAGAACAGACTGTCATAGCAGGATGACAGGTACCCCCTGAACAAACACAAACAGGGAACGTGATGAGAGTGGAAGTGGTGGCCTGCAGCCCCAAACTGGCTTGGGAAGATCACACCATGATGACAGGGAAGCCTGTGGTAATCCAGCAGACCTGAGAGTCACCCATAGCTCACATGCCAGAAGGCAGTTGATACACTCTAGCCGCCATGGAGAGAGGAAAACAAAGGGAACTAAACTGAGTGATATTTTATTTTCATTTATTGTTTATTCCCCCACAAAGGCACACTGATCCCAAATACTCTTAAGAACTCAACATTCTTACACTGGGAATCAGAGATGGAACATCTTGTTAGAGATCCAATTCTAGCTGCTCTTTAGCCATGTTAAGACCATAAATCAAGATGGTTAATTACAGATAATTGTAAAATACTTCTCTCATATGATTCAATTGAGTATATATTTACTGATGCCAGATTGTCGCATAAATTCTAAAACCTAGTGAGTCACTGAGGACTGCTGCTAAACTGTATCTGGATACGGCCTTGACACTATTGTAGCAACTCCATGTGAAGACGTTTTAATTCAATGTGATAGAATCCCATCAATATTTCATTATGTTCGCCTTGACAAATTGTCTCACGCAAGAAGATATTCCTCTAAGAGGACAGTATTCCAAGTATCAGTCCTACTCAGGGGAGTTGCAATGCAGCAGAGCTTAATTTCAGTATCTTACAATATATTATATTTTCTGATATACTTAATAATAATTTTTTGGGAGAGGATTTTGCTATAGGGTACGTGCGATCACCGAAAGAGAGAGACAGAGAGACAGAAAGCGAGAAATCACCCCAAGAAGGGATGGCCACACCGTAATCCCATTCTCCTCTAGGGATCTTGGGCACGTGCACACACGTGCCTGGCGTGAGTTTAAGTCACCGGGTTTGGGACTCGAACCGCGGTCGACTACGTGGGAGTCCAGCGATATAGCCATTACGCTAAGTGCTGGTCCCCATATACTTAATAATAATTTTAAAGGTAATGGTTTTAAAAATTTCCACTCATAGTAAAAATATTTTCTTTATTGTTTAGTCTGCACCAAGTACTATTCTTTTTTTTTTTTTTGAGATTTTCGCTATAGGGCGCGTGCGCTAGCCAGACAGACAGAGAGAGACATAGAGACAGAAAGCGAGAAATCACCCCCTGGGGGGATGGTCACGCCACAATCCCTTCTCCTCCATTCTCCTCTTGGGATCTTGGGCACGTGCACACACGTGCCTGGCGTGAGTTTAAGTCACCGGGTTTGGGACTCGAACCGCGGTCGACTACGTGGGAGTCCAGCGACATAGCCATTACGCTAACTGCTGGTTCCCCACCAAGTACTATTCTGAATGCTGGATACATGCTAATAAATGACAAGAACAACAACAACAACAAAAAAAAAACATGATCTTTATGGGACTTGCATTCCAATAGAGGAAGACAAGCAATAAATAAATAAACCACTAAAAAAATACTATCATTGTAAGCAAATGGATATATCAGAATGGAGAAGAGAATGATGCTTTTTTTTTATGATCAGTTATTTAGAAGGTTCTTGGCAAAAAATTTAGAGCACCAATTTGTGAGGATAAACTCCAAACATGGATTGCCGATAGCCCTGGAGCTGAGGAACAGCTTTGATTTTTTGGTAAAATTTGCAAGTCCACAGCTTTCTGATCAACCTTGCACTGCTCTGAAATCTCATATTTCTCCTCTGTGTTGAAGATCTCACCTTTCTGGTGTCTGGGATTTCACAGTTTCTTTTTTTCTGAAGTAAGCATCGGTAAGGTGCTTTGGGATTTTTACTTTGCTAGTATCAATTTTCGCGGAGGTGACGATGACCAATTTCTGGTGTGTTCTATGCAGTGGAACTTGACTGAGGACCAGTGATCCAGTTACAAGTAGCAAGCCACTACTCAGCTGCTTCAGGAAAACCACTCTCTTGCCTCTGTGGTATCCAATAAGAATGATCAGAATGGTCCCAGGAGAGATGCTTTCTCACCTGCTGACTGAAGGGTTTTTTTGTTTTTTGTTTTTGGTTTTGTTTTGTTTTGGTTTTGCCATGGCTCAACAGCTTTTGAGGCATCTTCAGTAGGATAATACCTAGGCATTTTGTGCAGTTTAACCACCCGGATACCATCATTCTTGTCTCTACCAACTGGTTTTGTGTCAGTCGCAAGAATCTTCCCCTTCTTTTTCTTTTTAATCTTGGATTTAGTGTCCGAGTATTTCCTCTTTACATGGCCTTCCTGGAATACACGGCAGACCGGGAGTATTTGCCAATGCCTGGGACTAGAACTGGGTTTTGGCTGCAATGGGGCTTTCCCTTCTTGGGCTTTTTAGCCTTGCCACAGGTATCAGCCTTCTTAGCTTCAGGTTTCTTCTCCTTAGTATCCTGCTTTGCAGTTTTTTCACCTGCCATCTTGTATAGTGGGAAAGAGGAGATGCTATTTTACAATGGGTGGCTGTCTCAGCAAATTGCCATTGGACAGAGACATGGAAAGTGAGAAATAACCTGTGCAGCCATGGAAAGGGAGAACATTCTGGAAAAAGTATGTTTTGTCCAAAACAAGAAGAAAAACAACAACAAAAATCAATGTGATTGAAAAAGGGAGAGAGAATGAGAGTGAAAGGGAAGGGAGATGCTTATGTGTGACCTTATACATGATGGCAGGGACTGTGAATTTTATTCTGAGAGATCATGAAAACTACTGAAGGGCTCTAAGCAAAATTGCATGGTCTGACTTAATTTTCAAAAGGATCACTCTGGTATTAGATGGAGGATAGACCGTAAGGGACCTAAAGGTCACAGCTGAAAGTACTATAAAGAGACTATTAAAATAACGCATTTCTGACATGCTGTGGCCTAGAGCAATGTATTGGATTGTTGGAAAAGTCATGACTTATTTTTTCTATGTTTTTCTATGCAAAAAATGCATCATGACTTTTTCAATAACCCAATATTTTCATTGGAAGGAACGGATATGGTTGGACATTGAATACATTTTGAAGACAGAGGAATTGGAACTGATTGATAGAAACAGGTAGAGTGCATGAATGAGGAAGCCTAGAAATTACTCCAAGTTTTCTGAACAGAGCAACTTGGCAGAATGAGTATGCCATTAACTTAGACAGGGATGGCTACTGGCAGAGTAGGTTTGGAAAAAAAAATCGGTAGTTCTGTTTTGACTATCAAAAATAACCACATGAAGGCATTGAAGAGATGTTGGTTGTAAAAGTCTGGAGTTAGGAAGAATTGGGTCCTAGCAATATAAATGCAGAAGCCATCAGGATATAGAAGAAATTTAAAGCTGTAAGATTAGATGAGGTCATCCAGAAAACTATTTTAGGTAGGAAACAGACATAAAGACTTCAAAGGTATGCTATGACTCAAATGAAAGCAAGAGACTGAAATTCCCTAACCTGTGAGATAAGAGAAAAACTGAGAAAAATGGCCAGAAAGCAAAAGAAGAAACTACTTTTCAAAGAAGGAAGTGATTTCATTTTAGTTATTATTATTATTATTATTATTTAATATTCTATAGGGCATATACACTCACCAGAGACAGAGAGAGAGAGAGAGGGAAAGTAAGAAAGCAAGCTGGGACTAAACCACAGTCGGCCATGTGAGCATCCAGCAAATTAACCAACACACCACATGCTGGCCCCTGAAGATGAGACCTTATAGTATGTTTACATGAGTTCCAGAATGATTAAGTGAGGGAAAACATCTTGATGATGTAAAAGAGAGCAGAGAGAATTGTTTGGGAGGATTCTGTGTGCAGGGCAGTTCCTCATCTTCAGCACTATTGACCTCCTGGGTTAGACAACGCTTTGTTATAGGGGCTTTCCTGAATACTATAGGATGTTTAGTGCATCCCTGGCCTCTACCCACTAGATGCCGGAAACACCTGCTCTCCCACACTTGAGCTGTATCAACCAAAAATGTCACTAAGCTTTGTCAAATGCTCCTTTGGGGGACAAAATTACTCCTGGTTGAGAATTACTTGTGGAAGTGTTGGTCTTAGGTAAAAAGTACAGAAAGTTCATCAAGCATAACCTGAAATAAGCCTGAATAAATGGCCCTGGATACAGGTAATCTTGAAGATGTGATAGTGGGAATATACGGAGTTACTTCTGATTGATTTATGTTTCATCTTACAGTGGAAAGGGAAAGA
>NW_006159811.1:3283192-3287779 GCF_000334495.1 Tupaia belangeri chinensis
CAGACTGTGAAAGAGAGGAGCAGCCTTCAGGAAAACAAAAGTTCTAGGGAGATAGAGCTGTATTGCCAGTAAGCACTAAAGGTAGTGGTAATGAATTCAAAATGAAATCAAGTCCACCTGGTTAATCATTATGACTATGATTGTGGGTAGAGGACAAAATTATTGTAGGAAAAATTAGGAAGCTGAAAGTAAAGGGTATCAAAGGATATGTAATATAGATATGCATATGGAAAGAATTACTAAGAAGGAAAGAAATAAGAAAAAGGAAGAGAGGACAGAGAGAGAGAACCAGAAGTAACATCTTTAAAAAATAAGATCTGGGGGGACCAGCAGTTAGCGTAATGGCTATGTTGCTGGATTTCCATGTAGCCAACTGCGGTTCAAGTCCCAGACCCGGCGGCTTAAACTCATGGTGGGCGTGTGTGCGTGAGTGCCCAAGATCCCAAGAGGAGAATAAAGGAGAAGGGATTGTGGCCATCCCCCCTGGGGGGTGATTTCTCGCTTTCTATCTCTCTGTCTCTCTCTGTCTTTCTAGTGAGCATACATGCCCTATAGCAAAAACCTCTCCAAAAAAAAAAGAAAAGAAAAAAAGAAATAAGATCTGGGCAACTGTAGATCTCTGAGCCAAGGAGAATAGCAAGTGGCATAATCTGATTACATGAATTCCAAAGCTGGGGTTTTAGGAAGAAGTGAGTGGCAGCCATCTGGAAGAACGCTACTCCTCAAACAGCACAAGGAGCATGAGAGAAACAGCTGTGAATTGAGAGAGGTATAAAGAAGCAGTGTCATAGGAGAGAAATATTAGGTTAAAGCAGTAACACACACAGTTATTTTTTCAAAATAAATTTTGCCTATACATGAGGTTTTTAAATGATATTAGTGGATATATAAAGATATAGAGCAGCTGGCAGAGGCATAGTAGTGAAGGCAGTCAGATCCCACATGGTCAACTGCATGGTTCGAGTTTCAAACACAGCAACCTGAAAAACATGTGGGGCCTTCCTCTGCAAAGGTGGGATGTGGTGGTGGCATGAGTCCATGGCTACAGTAAGGACAGTGGTAGGTAGCAATTGGACACGGTGAGTCTTGAACACAGTGTAATCTGTGTCATGGCTGTGAAAGAATTCGCAGACTCAGGGAGTGGAAATCTTCCTATGATCCCAAGGAATTTCCTGTTGGGGCATATCCCCTTCTACCAGGACCAGCTAGACCAGCATTATTCACAATTGCTATGACATGGAATCAACCTAAGTGCCCAAAAACTGATGTGGCATATGGAATACTACTCAGCTATAAAGAACAATAAAACACTGCTATTTGATTTAAAGTGGATGAATACAACAGAATATAGAAGATTTAATGTTAAGTGAAGAAGCCAAACTATGATAGACAAACACTGTATGCCCCCGTTTAATATATAAGGAATGTCTGTATTTTAAGGCAGAATGGAAAGATCTGAAGATATAATGGTGGAAAGACAAGTGTAGATAACAGAAACTGTAAGGGATGGAGGTAGACTGCAGAAGGTGGAAAGAGCTCAGGGAAGAAATAATAGACATAAAAATGTAAATTTCTATGTAAATGATGTATATGGTAATATCCTTGATTTGATTGTCATACACTGCATGCATACTGTATGCTATAAAGATGTACAGAAATTAAATATGAATAAGAAATAATAAAATTAAAAAAAACACACACCAGGTGCATGTGTGCCCAAAATCACAAGAGAAGAATGAAAGAGAAGAGATTGCTATGTGACCATTCTCCCTGGGGGTGCTTTCTCACTTTCCCTCTCTTCCTTCTCTCTCTCTCTTTCTTTCTCTCTCTCTTCCTCCCTCCCTCTCTCCAATGAACATATGTGCCCTATAGCAAATTAAATATATATATTTATGTATATATATATATTTCTGATAAATATAGATAGTACAGTGATAACTATAGTGGAGCAGATTAACATATTATCATGTCACTCACTGTTTTGTGGCAAAACAACTAAAATCAACTTATTTAATAAAAATTTCTTATCTATTTCTAATTTTTTTCTAATTTGCTATAGTTTGCATGCACTCACTGGTGAAAGACATACAGAGAGAAAGAGAAAGTGGGAAAGAGAGAGAGAAAGTGGGAAAGCATCTCCCAGGGGGATGACCATATCACAGTCCTTTCTCCTCCATTCTCCTCTAGGGATTTTGGGCATGCAAGTGCACATGCCTGGTGTGCTTTTCAGTCACTGGGCCTAGGACTTGAACCACACAGTCAGCCATGTGACATCCAGCCGCCTTAGCCACCACACCACTTGGCTAGCCCTCTATATTCTTTTATTAATAAGAAAAAGAAAATCAACTTTTTATTTCATTAATTTTTGGCATTCTTTTTTTAGACTCAATTTCAGTGATTTGTGTTCTCATCTTTTTTAAAAAGAATTATTGGGACCAGCAGTTGGTGTAATGGAAATGCCACCAGACTCCCACGTAGTTGACTGTGGTTCTAGTCCTGGACCTAGTGCCTTAAATTCACACCAGGCGCATGTGCATGCATGCCCAAGATCCCCAGAGGAGAATGGAGGAGAAGGGATTTTGGCGTGGCCATGCCCCTGGTGGGGTGATTTCTTGCTTTCTATCTCTGTCTCTCTCTGTCTTTCTGGCGAGCACATGTGCCCTATAGCAAAAACCTCTCAAAAAATTATTTACTTTTATTATTATTATTATTATTATTGTTAATTTGCCAGAAGACACATGTTCTCACCAGAGAGAGATGAGGAGAGAGAGAGAGAAAGAGGGTGGCTGGCAATGTGGGAGTCCCATGCCTTAACCACCATACCACCTGCTGGCCCCTGTAATTTTTATTATTCTTCCCTTCTACTAATTTGAGACTTGGTTCAGTCTCACTTTTGTAGCTCTTGGAGACACACTGTTATGTTGTTTATTTATTGCAAATTAACTTTAGATTTTAGTGCTATAAACTTCTCTCTTAGTATTGCTTATCTGTATCTCAAGATTTGGGTGTGTTGTGCTTTTATTTTCATTTGTCTTGAGAAATTTAAAATTTTTTCTTCTTAATTTCTTTATTGACCTAGAGATCATTCAGAACATGTTTTTTTTAATTTTCAAAGTTCCTCTTGTTATTTATTTCTAACTTTATTTCATTGTGGTAAAAAATCATGTTTGACATGATTTGATTTTTTTAATTGTTGAAAATTGTTTTATGGCCTATCATATGGTCCATGCTGGGTAATGTTCCATGTGCTAATGAAAAGAACATGTATTCTGCAGCTGTTAGATAAAATGTTCTGTAAAAGTCTGTTAAGTCCATTTGGTCTATAGTGTACTTTAAATCAAAAGGTTTTCTGTTGGTTTTCTGTCTAGATAATCTGTCCAGTGCTGAGAGTGGGTTGTTGAAATTCCCAACTATTATTGTATTAGAGTCTCTCTCTTTCTCTTTAGGTCTAATAATACTTGCTTTATATGTTTGGGTACTCTGGTGTTGAGTACATATATATTTACTATTGTTATATATTCTACTGAACTGATCCCTTTGTTGTTCTATAATAATCTTCTTTGTCTCTTTCTGAGGTTTTGATTTAAAGTCTATTTTATGTGATATAAGGATAGCTACTTAGGCTCTCTACTGGTTTTCATCTGTGTGGAGTATCTGTTTCCATTCCTTCCCTTTCCATTTATGTGTCTTTACCAGTGAAGTGAAGTGAGTTTATTTTTTTTTTTTTTTAATTCTTTTTTATTGCCAAAGGGTGTGTGCACTCACAAGAGAGAGACTCCCAATGGGGTGTGGTCATGCCACAATCCTTTTTCCTCCATTTCTCCATCCTGGAGGATTTGGGGCACATGTGCACTTGTACCTGACATGTTTTTCAAGCCACTAGGTCAGGATTTGACCCACAGTTGGCCATGTGAGATCTGCCCCTCCCCATACACAGGACTTACCTATTACCTTAAGGGGTGGCCCAAAGTGTGATGTTTATAGGCAATATGTAATTGAGTTTGTTATTTAATCATTGAGCCAGTCCATGTCTTTTGATTTGGGAATGTAACCCATTTACATTCAAAGCTAGCATTGATAGGTGAAGATCTAGTCCTGTCACTTTGATAATTATTTTCTGGATGTTTTTATTTCCTTTGTTTCTTTCTTCCTTTCCTATTATTTATCTTTGTAATTATGTGTGTGTGTGTGTGTGTGTGCTAACTTCAGCAGCATACATACTTTAAAAAATTTGTTTTCTCTAGTTTTACAGTATGATTGTTTTCTCTTTTTCATCTATGTGTTCACCCTACTGATGAGTTTTATACTTTGATGTTTTCTTAGCAGTTATTGTTCTTTTTCTTTCAGATGTAGAGCTCCCTTAAATACTTCTTGTAAACCTTCCAGTTTATGGAGATAAATCCTCTCAGTTTTCACTTGTCTGGGAAAGACATTTTCTCCCTCATTTCTGAAAGATAGTTTTACTGGCTATGTTATTCTTGGCTGGCAGTTTCCCCCAACCTCCAGCAGTTTGAATATATCATCTCATTCTCTTCTTGCCCATAAGATTTCTGCTGAGAAATCTGCTGTTGTATAACAGGAGTTCCT